>NC_048316.1:1355066-1383150 GCF_013100865.1 Trachemys scripta elegans | reverse complement strand
CCCCCCCCCCCCCTTTGCCCCCCACCAGTCTTCCACCCTGGGCTCTGACCCTCTTCCTCCTCAGAAATTCTCCCCCTCCCAGGGCCCTGAACACCACGCCCACCCAGAGAGCTGCCTCTCCCAGCTCAGAACCCAGGGCTGAGACACCTTGCTGAACTTGGGGCTCTGATCCCCCTCTACACCTCTCCAAACCCTCGTGGAGAGCCATTTCTTGCACCCTCTTTCCCCATCTGAGCCCCCCCATCACTGGGATTTAATCCCCTCTTCCCAGGAGTCAGAGCCCCTCATCCAATGATCTGGTCCCCTTCAGACTCTTCCACTCCACGTCTGCTGTCTAATCCTCCTCCCCCATCACAGATGGAGGAGATTTTGCGGTTGCTTCCAGTGCTGCTCCCCATGCAGAAATGGCTTCTTTGGACAGTGACTTTCTCAGGCAGTGTCCAGTGCAGACCGGGAAATAGGGAAGATTGCAGGCGGGGAGGACAGGATTTCTCAGCAGCCTGTCTTGCTTTTTGACAGTTCAGTTCAAAGTGTGGGTTGGGACTAGATACACCTCTACCCTGATATAATCCTGCCTTTGGGAGCCAAAAAATCTTACTGCGTTATAGGTGAAACCACGTTATATTGAACTTGCTTTGATCTGCTGGAGCGCGCAGCCCCCCCACCCCGAGCGCTGCTTTACCACGTTCTATCCGAATTTGTGTTATATCGGGGTAGAGGTGTACAAATATATTCCGTATTTGTTTGTATTTCACTGGGGTTGGGGATGGAAGGGTTATCATGAAACTGGGCATTGGATAGTTCTTTGGAGTCTCAATACAAAAATATAAAAAACTGTAAGCCCTGAAGAAGTATTCTGTGTCCAGGCAGACTCTCCATGTGTAGTTAGTCTGCTGTTTCCAGGAGCTTTGAGTTCTGGGTAGGAGCCATGATGTAGACTTTGCACCAGAAAGAGAACAGCAATCAGTGAATTTAACTTATCAGTTACATTAACAGGATGTGCAGACTTCACAGTACCCAAACAGCTGTTTTAGTGACTGGTTAGCTTCTTCCCTGACTTTAATAGCTGACTTTAAAGAAGCATTTGTGTTCAATACAATATTAGACCCTAACGCCGTTAGAAACCACTGCTGGAAACAGGCATGTGGGAATACCTGGAAGGGGAGCCAGACAAACCTGAGAATTCAATTTCAGCAAAAAGCCCTGACAAGCCTGTTAAATCACAGGATTGCCCCCAGGTGCCCTCTCTTGCATTTTGACTATCTAAGAGACACTCTGAAACTATCAATCTCAGAGGTGGATATCCATGTGTACAAAATCCTTATGTTGTCTCTGATTTGACATTATCGCTAGTTTGTTCAGCAATTTCAGGTTAATGTTCTGGTTGTTGTCTCTTTAACAGGATTTTTCTCCCAGCTCCAAGAGACACAGAACTGTGGAAGATTTCAACAAATTTTGCACCTTTGTCTTGGCATATGCTGGCTACATCCCCTATCCACAAGAGGTAATGGTGCAGCAACTCAATCTTTATTTTATTTCAGGTACACATTGCTATAGCTAGTGCTGTTGATAGGTTAAATGTTATCAGGGTGACAAGCATGGTATAAATACCTAGATAGATAAAGTGGATGTGTTTGAGGGGTAAGGTCCTGTAAAAGCTCCTGATGGGACAAAAAGGAACCCACTGGCCTATGATGTTCCGAAACAAATTATGGAACTTGGAACGTAATTTGATATTGTCAGCCTCCCACTTTAGCCACAAATGTCCCTACACTTATAAAGTTAAATGTAATCCTCAGGCTCCTGGATGATGTAAGCTCTTCTTTAATCAAAAGTGAGGCAGTCCAAACCGCTGTCTTGCTTGAGGGGACAGAAAAAAGTTTAAAGGTCAGTAAGTACCATTTCTGTTTAAATCATTTGATTGGTGAATGATTTCTGTGCAGTGTAAAAATATTATGTTAGAGGTATTCATGCCAGAGTCCCTCCCCTTTGTATCCTAGGCATAGGCAGCCACAAACTTCAGATTGCCACGCAACCTTTAAAATGAGCCAATTGTTTTCCTTGTCTGGAATTCCCAGCAGGGGCTTAGGATACAAAGCACTTGGAAGGAATTGGGAGTCTGGACTCCTGGAAACACTTTACTGAAAATTATTTAGTGCCTTTAACACTCAGCTGTACCTGTCCTGGGCCACAGGTAAGGATGAAAGAAGGTAAATAATGTAGGCTAGTGGCTGGATAAGTGGAGATGATCTGATTTTTAGTTACACAGGGAGCCTGTTGTGACAAGTATAGATCCTTCCCCATCCTCCCTCTTCAAAAAGGTGGGTGTAATAAGTGTTTGTCTAAGAGGTTTATTATCAACTCTAAAATTATACTCACATCTGGTCTCTTAATATTTTCTAGGAGACCCCCTTGAGGAGCAGCCCCAGCCCCCCCAATAGTACTGGAGGTACCATCGACAGTGATAGCTGGGACCCCCGATTCAATGACCTCCCTTCTGCTGTCTCCCTGCCAGTCAAGAGCAGAAAGAGCTTTAGTCAGCTCAAGCGAGCAAAACCATATGTTTCCCTATTCCAGCGGGCAAAACCGAGCAGCTTTCTGCCAGAGCGAAAGCAAACTGATAAGATCAGAAAGAAGAAAAAACTGAAGAGAAGAGAAACGGAAGCGCCTGTGGAGGAAGAATATGGGGGGAAGCTGCTGAAGTTAGAGGCGGAGGATTCTTATGTTGAGACCCCCATGAGTCCCTCATCTGAGGGTGATCCTCAGTCTGTGACTGACCATTGCTCAGTTTGGGACTCTGACACTCCTTCCAATGTCTCGTACCCTCCTGAGACTGCTGAGCAGGGCATGGAGATACAGAGCGTGGGCAAACGCACGGTCATACGGCAGGGCAAGCAGGTTGTGTTTCGGGATGAGGATGGCACTGGTGATGATGAGGACATTATGGTGGATTCAGGTAAACAACCCTGCTAAGGGGAGATATTTGTGAGGTGTTTAGTCAGATTGAGATCATAGGTGGCTATCATCTATCTATCTAGTATGTTATTAGCACTCAACTCCTCTATAAAATGGGATAGTGCAGATCTGTCTCCTGGGGGGATTTAAGGACAAAATTCAGTAGTGTTTGCAAAGCACTTTTAGATCTTTGGATAGAAGTGGGTAGAGAAGAGCAAAGAATGTTTATTGCTTAGTGACTTAGCACCTGAATTAAGCTTTCCAGACTCTGAGGTGAGGGTTTCTTCCCATTAGCTGTGTTTTCTGAGAGGCTTAATGTAAACTGGACAGCAAGTTGGAAGCTAGTTTTGGGAGTTGAGCCCTTTTCTTTCCATATTTACCCTCTGGGTTTGCTGAGATTCTATCCTTGAGCAAGGTGCAGGAGGCAGTAGAGGGTGCAGACTACAGCTTCTGGCATGCCCTGGAAAGGGCTTGTCAATTTCCTCCTGCTGGACATTCACCAGGCTGCTGTATTTAGGTCCCAGCACTGGGCCCATGAGCTCTGGCTTTCCTGACTTGAGTGGAGTTCAGACACTGTTTCTAGGCACACTTTCAGGGTGCACATTCACTTTCTAACACCCTTTTCTGAAAGCAGAGACTCTACAGTCCAACTGCCTAGGCCTTAAGATGAGTTCTGTCTTCCCCCGAAACTCCACAGTTGCTTCACATCCTGCCTAGAGCTCTAACCACGTGGGCACCCTGGCTTCCAATTTACTTCTTCAGGGACACATGATCATTGAAGCAGATGAACACACACTTTGCAGAAGGTTTCTAACACAATTACCCTACATACTGATGTAGGCAAAATAAAAAACAGCTACACACCGGTCCCTGTTTCACTTTTCTCGCCACTCTTGAGTGTTTTGGGGGCTTGGGTCAGCATCCTTTCAGGGTGTCCAGGATACTCTTCCTACAGCTCAAGGCTTGTCTTTCATAATATGGAGTATCTTCCTCTCCTGCAGGCAGCTTCCTCCAGCCTTAGCTGGTACTACCTTCAAAAAGTTAGTAATAAATGTTAAAAAAGCCTGGCCCTTTGTTGCTCTCTCATGCCCCAAGCTTCTTTTGTCTGTCTGACCAGCCCAGTCTCTGTGTTTTAAAGGGTTGTCTGTACCCACACCTCATCTTTGTTCCCTCCACTGGGGAAGTTGGAGGAAAAATGGTTTTATCTAGGATGCAGTTACTCCTTTGTTCTGTACAGGCAAGGTCTGTTCAGGTGTGGTAGTCTTTAATGACTGACCTATTCAGAGATAGACGTGTAGGGTCCACTCCCATCTCCCCTGAGCATAAGGAGTATGAGCCAAGAACACAGTGCAGTTTACCATAATGGCTTCAACGTACAGAGTTCATAATTACAAACGGAACTCATAGACTGAACAGTGGCAGATTCCCCAAATCATCACAGGCCTGTAGGGACTGCCTTTAAACCACGGAATAAGTTCAGCGCCAAAAGAGAGAGTTCAGCGTGCAGCAGGAGGAAAGAAGTAATAGTTTTAACTCGCTGTTTTTTCCTTCCAGATGATGATTCCTGGGATCTCGTCACCTGTTTCTGCATGAAACCTTTTGCTGGACGGCCAATGATTGAATGTAATGAGTGTCACACCTGGATTCACCTCTCCTGTGCCAAAATCCGGAAATCAAATGTTCCAGAGGTCTATGTCTGCCAGAAGTGCCGGGACTCCAAGTTTGATATTCGCCGCTCAAACCGCTCCCGGACGGGTTCACGCAGGCGCTTTCTGGACTAGTGGAGGGAACTACCGTGCCGGCATACTGCTTGGGCAGATTAGCCATGCAAAACACAGAACTCCAGCCAGGGGGGCAAGAGAGCTCCTCTGAACTGCAGTTGCTCAGGCAAAAGTGTCTGTCTGTGTAAACAGACATAAGGTATTCAATGTCTTTGATTGCCAGAGCTGGAAGAGGCCTGCTGGCCAAAATTTCTGCTAGAGGCTGAATAGCTTTAGCAGGGACACACTAAGCACCCCAGGTTCAGTGGGATTTTGTCCAGTTCAGACTATGAATGGGATGATGATTTGGGAGTGTTTACCTTTGCCACCTATCAATTTTCATCCCACTGGGAAAGTGTTAAGAAAGTGCAAGACTTCTAGGTGCTGAAGAAAATAATTATCCTCCAGAGCAGGAGGAGAGAAATCTCTGAAGAGTCTGAAAATAAACAGCCATATGTTTTATTGTAATACCAGACCTGCCCATTTGTCCATATGTATCAATCTTAAGAATTTCTGAAGTCTCCTTCAGAGTGAACTTGAATGCACACTGAACTCACATGTGACCTGCCTCCCCTTCAGCTGGGTAGTAGGAGAGTATCCATTGAGTTCTATGATTTGGCTTTGTTTCTGGTAAAACCAGTTTAGTTCCCACAGCTCTATGGACTGTTGTCTTTAAAAGAGAGATACAGACCTTTCTTTTTTCTGGGTGGGCTGTACTGGAGGTGGCCATGTCAGTTTTCTTCCTTAGTTAAGCTGTGTCCTCTTAAAACCATTTTCATGAGTGACTCAAACATGAGGTTGTGGGCTGCCATCCACTCTGTTCCACAGCCCTGTGTGGTGTCTCATTTCAGAGATCTCAGCTGAAAAGCATTGTTTTAGGAGACACCAATTCCCTTCCCTCCGCCAGCCTGGAAGTAAAGCTTGGGCTGCATAGTGGGCCTTGATAAATTAAAATCTAGGAATTTAGACAGGCCTAGTTTGGATTTGGGCTGTCCCCATGTGAGTACTGGGGCTGGGTTTACCTGCATTTTCATTCATGGTTTCCTGGGCTGGATTTGTAAATGTTTGAACTGGTGGATGCACATACATTAATTTGCTCCCATTTGTATATTAGGGCATCCAGCCCAATCCTGGATAGCTGGCCTATGCAACTGGCAAGGTGGGCTGCAGTTGAGAGAACAATCCAGAGCTGCAGAGGATAAGGGAATGCATTGGGACCAGAAAATGTTTATATCTTGTGACTGCCCTTTTAGGGAGCAGAAAGTGCAGTGGTCACTGGTCTAGAGAATGCTTCAGGGAAACAAGACTGGTACGTGAGGCCACTAAGGTGTAGGCGCTTTCCTTTTAAATGACCAAATTGAGAATACATTGTATTTATTGCACAAACTGGATCTTTGTTCTTGAGAGAATTCTCCTAAATTCTATGATGCTTAATGAACAATGGACATTCTGTCCTGTCAGACTATTAGATGAGCAGGAGTCACTAACTGCTGTTCATTTATATCTGAAAGAAGACAGAACTGCCAGGAATCAATGCAGCAGATGCTTTGTATCAGACTGCCACATTATTTGAATACTGATTTATCAGGAAAAACATCCTGGCAGTGTCAGGGACTCCCTTTGGACATTTAACACTAGGCTGCGCAGAGTACTAGAACAGATTGTATAGCATAGTCCTACAATGCCCAGGGCGTTGATTAGATGGGACCTAATGATGGAAAAGATCCATTACTTTTTATCATTATGATCGAACTGCACTATTTTATTGTCCATTTTAAAACGTGGTGCAGTTTGAAAAGCCCATAAAATGAATTTGATTTATAGCTGCAGCAATTGAAATCTGGTTTTATAAACAAGCTCCACTAAAATCTAAGACAACCATGATACACTACCAGAAGCTAAATGGAACCAGGAGTTTGCCAAAGATTTGCGTCATAGGGCTGTCTTCTGCAGCCAGATAAATAACCAAAGTTCCCAAGTGTTGCTGTTTTCACTGCAACATACAAGGCTTTGGAAGAAGATTCTGTTCATAGTCTGTATAAGGGTTTGACCTGATGCAAGTGTTGGCATCTTTGTGTCTATAGCACATCTGCAGTACAACTGGACCACTATAGGATGAGTTCCTGTTGTTTTATGGGAGAAATACAAGACACTGCGAAGTGAGCTGCCTCTGTTTCTTACAGGTTCAAGATTACTTTTAACTCTTTTGACTCTTGTTCTGTTACCTTTGCAGATTTACCCCAATAGATGGTGTCTGACAACCCCAGCATGTTACAATGTTAGTAGAAGAAGGAACAACCATGTCCATGTGTTTTGAGTTAATCACTTTCATCTATGTATGATTACAAGTTAATTCAGAGCTTTATTTTTTCATTAAAAGTGGTTATTTTAACAAAGGGTGCTTTTTTTTCTTAAAAATATGAAGCATCCATTAATGTGATCGTTTTCTCTTTTGCTTTTTCCTCCCTGGGTTTGAAGTTAGGATTCTATTATGTTTCCATAGTGGACAGAGGCCCTAATGAGTGTCCAGTAGGGCTAGGTGATGGAAAACATCCATCTGGCAGAGCTTGCAATATACAAAATCAAATGACCGAGGGAGGGTGGGGAGTGATGCCATCAAATATACACAATGTTATATATATTGTTCTTTATCGAGTAGGGAGGGGGCAGAGGTGGAAAGGGGAGGGAAGCAGCTGGTGTCTGCTGTGGTGCAATGGAGGGTGGTGGGGATTCAAGGACGGACTTGACGAGAAGATGATCTTGGCAGCTGTGTTTTTCTTGTCTGCTGCTGATGGGCTGGGGGCAAGGGGCCCGCTCAGAGGTAGGGCGGCCGCACTGCTGCCAACTGATGATTGCAGGGGTGACGCTCGAGCTATGGGGCAATCTTTTATCGGCCCGGGTCCTGCAGCCCCGCAAGCCCGGGGGACCTCAGCTCCCGCACAAAGCGACGCCCTCCCCGCCGGGGGCGGAGGCAGCCCGACCCAGGGCGGGGGGGCGCTGAGCTGCCTGGGGGTCACGGGCGGGGCGGGGCAAGGAAGCCGGCGCTCGCTGTCGTTTCTCCGCGATGCCCCCAGCTCCCCACGGCCGCGGCCCAGGCGCAACAGGTGGAGCACGAGTGACCCGCTCCACCCCTCAGGCGACTGCTCGAACTACAGCTCCCAGCCTGCCCTGCGGCCCAGGGACTACAGCTCCCAGCCTGCCCTGCGCACAACCCGTCAGGGGACGCTGGGAGCAGGCGTGAAAGAAGGGAGAGGCGCGATGCATGCTGGGAAAGGCCGTCATTGCCGGGCGGAGTCTCGCTCGCTCTGCCCCGTGGGGGAGGGGGAAAGCAGACCGCTTGGCCCCCGCGCGGGAAATCCGCCCCGGAAGGCGCGTACTGCAGGGGGCGCCTAGGGTCCGCGGAGGGGGCGCCGCCATCTTTGTTGGGGGCAACGCGCGATGCCCAAATCGTGCGCGGCGCTTCGGTGCAGTAACCGCTATAGCAGCCGCTGCCGGCAGCAGCTCACCTTCCACAGGTACCGCCCGACCCCCCCTAGGTACCGGGCCCGCCCCCCCCCCCCCCCCCGCCCCCCGGTACCGGGGCCCGGCCCCCCCCCCCCCCCTCCACGTACCGGCCCCCGGTCCCTTCCCTCAGGTAGCGGGTCCTGGCCCCTCCCCCAGGGACCTGGGCCGGTCTCCCCCCGCCCAGCCTCACCCGCTGTCTCCCGCAGGTTCCCGTTCAGCCGGCCCGAGCTGCTGGCGCGCTGGGTGGGGAACATTGGCCGTGGCGATTTCCAGCCCAGCTCGCACACGGTGCTCTGCTCGCAGCACTTCCAGCCCGACTGCTTCAGCGCCTTCGGCAACCGCACCAACCTCAAGCCCAACGCCGTGCCCACGCTCTTCGCCTTCCCCCGCACCGCCAGGGTGAGCCGGGCAGGGCCAAGTTCTAGGGGGGCCAATGTCGGTAGGCTGGAGTCCTGGAGACTTCATCACGTGACAGTCTTTAATTAAAGATTAATTCCTGGAGGCCAGGCCAATCCTGGAGACTTGGTAACCCCACCGGGTTCTAGTCCTGGTTGTGGGAGCTAGTGGGTAGAGCAAGGGCTGTGCATGACACTGGGGAGCTTACTGGACACTAGGCTCCCCCCTTCTTTTTCTGTACAATGGGGACAACATAACGGACAGGGCTCTGTCCTCCCCCACAAAGGGCATCACTTCATTTCACATCCCACGTGAGCTGTTCCTCAGGGTCCCAAATGCTTTGCCCCTTGCATTAGTCAAGGAGCCACTCCCTGCTATGGATTTTTATGATGAAGTCAATTCCCAATCACGATTAACCTAAGCCTGCTCCCATTGAAATCAGTAGTAAAAATGCCATATCTAGTAGCAGAGTGGTCAGATCTAACTGTGTGTTTAATATACTTGGGCTGCTGGCAGTGCTGGGAAAATATTAGGTGCTCTTGTTAATAATAGCAATTAATCTTTAGCTGCTCTCCTTACACTTACAACTTGTCAATATGCTGCAACAACAAATATTCCGATTTCTACCTTATGAAAGAGGTTCTTGAAAAACGGCATCCTGAACACAAATTCCTTCTTATAGATGGAGATATACCTATCTCATAGAACTGGAAGGGACCCTGAAAGGTCATCGAATCCAGCCCCCTGCCTTCAGTAGCAGGACCAAGTACTGATTTTGCCCCAGATCCTTAAGTGGCCCCCTCAAGGATTGAACTCACATCCCTGGGTTTAGCTGGCCAATGCTCAATATCCCTCCCCTCAAAGTGAATTCCCACACATTTATTCATGCAAACCATACATGTTTAAAATACTGACAGATGACGGAAGCATGTTCCACTCTCCTTGTAACAATTCAAATAGTACACAAGACAAAACTACGACTCTTGGCTAGAGTAGCCACAAGTTCCCTCCCCCTCAGTTCTAGCTAAAAACCTGACAAGTGCTATTCTACAAACTGCCCTACCCCTTTCAAAAGTAAAGGGGGAGAAGAGAGCCTACCAGGTCTGAGAGGGATGCTACTTCACCTGGAATTGATTATTTATATAAGGTCAGTTATAACTAACCCACAAAGAGTTTATGCATGTATACACATCACCCAGTCTTATTCACATTCTGCTTAGTCAAACATTAAATAGGGGAAGTTTTTGTTAAAACCTTGTGTGAAGCTTAAGGCTACAATACTACATTGTCCTGAGGAGCGTGATCATTTTTTATTGCTGTCTTTTTTCCTTGGAGAGCCAAGAATGTTGTATGTGGTTTCCTTCCAAATGGGAGTCAGACTTGGACAGCAAGTAGCACTGGGATTCTCAGAAATGTCACGCGAACCTGAGGGCCTTGTCCTCACTATAGCAAATCAGGAAGGAGACAAGCCCTTTACAATACATGATGCTGAGGATTCCAAATTGCCTACGGTACATTTGTCCCTTCCAGCCTATGGCACCTTTTTTTTTTTAACCTGAGGCAGTGCTGCATTTTGCTGTACAGCACATGGTGATTCTCTAGAATTTGGGGTTCCTTCTCACTGAAATACCCCCTTTTTGTAGATACACCTCTACCTCGATAGAACGCTGTCCTCGGGAGCCAAAAAATCTTACCGCGTTATATTGAACTTGCTTTGATCCACCGGAGTGCACAGCCCCAGAGCACTGCTTTATATCGTGTTATATCGGGGTGGAGGTTACTTGTCTAAATATGCCAAACGGTGTGAAGCGAGTATTTTCACTGGATGGCATTGGAGAAAGCTAAAATTTCAGTCCCAATTGCTTATCACTTCTATTTAAATTCTAGTTAGTAATTTTGTACTTTATGTTGAAATAAAAATGAATGCCTAAAGGGAGCATATGGCTCATTTACACTGACCGTGGCTCCTGGAACAGAGATCCCTTTAAGCTGTAACACTAGTGGTGTTGAAAATAAGAGCTGATTGAGTTTGGGTAATTCCCTGGTCTCTTTAGGACTTTACAAGGACAGAGGATGGAAGGAGATTAGATGAAGAAACTGTTCTGCACCAAGAGCCCCAACCCAGTAGAACAGAGGAACCAAGAGAAGAGGTAAGAGTTAGTCACTTTACCTCACATCTTAGGCAAAATCAAACATTTTTGACAATTACACACAGCTGAGCTCAAAGCACTAGAGAGACTGGGGATTTGACTTCAAACACAGAAGATCCCACGTGAAAAGAGTTCAGTGCTGAGGTTTGGGGATATCTGTCCATTACAAAAACTACCATGCAATTTGCCTGAAAAAAAACTGTCTGGTGGTTACAGCAGGAACTGGGGAGTCAGGAGACCTGGATTATATTGTTGGGTCTGCACTGACTAGCTGTGTGGTGAGCAAATCACTTCCTCTTACTGTACAATGAGGAGAATGCAAACCTCCCCTGTGAAATATGGAGACACTTTAGTCTCCGAGAGAGAGAAGGGCAAAGTAGCATGGCTAGTAGGAAAGCTTCTGCTTGACTCCCAGGATTGGACTGGGGGCTGCTCAGGGTGAGGTGCATTAGTCATGTTGTGGAAGAAGCTTGCATAGTGTCTCCCTGCATAATACCCATCCAGCCAAGCTCTGCATCCCTCACTTTCACTCCCTGTGTTCTTTTCAGGTTAGCACAACTAAGGCACCAGAAGTGGAGGGCCGGCTGCTGCAATCCAGGCCCCCAGTGCAGAGACACCACCCAGTTCAGACCTCAGATCACAACTATGCTGTCAGTGACTGTGCTTCCTTAAAACAAAAACTTTTCCAGGCGCTAGAGGAAAATGAAAAACTGCAAAAACGCCTGAAGGTTAAAAGCATGGCACTGAGGAGGATGTTTGTGCGGCTCCAGGCCTGCAAAAAGGAGCAGCAAAAACACCAGGCCAGACAGCCTGGTGGGAGGGAACAGGGCCTGACTTTCTGAAAACTCATCTATACCAGCAAGAACTGTGGTTTGACAGGCTGCCGGCTAGAGTACTTTATAGAGTGAGTAACGTACTCACTACTGTTTCTGATGAGCATAGCTTAAAGTTCACATACATCATAACTACCCAGCATGCACATGGTCAAATGAGAACTAGCAAAGGGAACTTGTCTGAGAAATAGAATGTAAAAAATTCCCGAAACCTGAACTTCTTGCCTCAGCATTTGTAATCTAAATGCCTTTATAATAAAGTAAGAATACCAGGTGTATACGGGTGTGTGAGAAGAGACTCTGGGAACTTTTCTGGCAATTACATTTAGTTAAGCTAATGTTAAATCCTATAGACATTGTCTTTTCGAGGTGTGAAGTAATTCCAAAGTTGTAGAACTACTGCATGGGCCAGAGACCACTTCTGTAATCATGGTGCTAGCTCTTTTCTCCCCATCCCATTCAGTATAATTTATATGAAAATAGATTTTCATAACAGCAAAAACTGTATTATAACTATGTACATCAGGCAAACATCAGTGAGAGGGTAAATGATTTTATTCTTGTATAAAGTTAATGAATTATTGTTTAATGTTTCATCTCTATTCTGTGGCTGGATTTTATCTGCTCTGTTGGGATTTTTTCTTATAATTAACAGCAAATGTTTTACAGCTATTTTATACATACTACTACTCGCATCTCAGCCTTTACTCAATCCCCACACAATCCTGTTACGGGAAATTCTGTTACAGTAGCCAGAGCAACCTCGTTCTAAGCACCCTACAAACACAGATGAGACAGTTCCTTCCTAAGAAGAGCTTACAGCCGAGACTAAGATACAATAATAAAAAGAAAAGCTGGTGGTAGGTGGAAGAGGTGATGCACATTTGAGTATTTTATTGAAGATGCTGGCATCCTGCCCAGCCATCACATAGCAACTTATTGTAAAAACCACCATTCACAATGCGTCTTGAGGAAGGATTTGAAAGAGGCCAAGCTTGAATTTATAAAAATATAACTAACTCACCACCCATAGCTTTCAAAGAGGATTTATTATGACAATACAGTGTTTTCTCTTCCACCAGCTTTAAACAAGGTGAAGTAATCAATGTGTGGAAGATCCATCTGCAGCAAAGGAAACACCGGGGAGTTTTCAACTGAAAATTGATTCAACACAAAATTTATTGCACAGTTGACACTTAGCTTCAGATCAAAAAACACTGTGAGATGGTAGTGAATGAAATGCATTCCTAGAACAGGCGCTATTCACGCATAAAAAGGTGAGATTTTTCTGATAAAAAAACTGGCAAGCAGCACTTGATTGTAGGAACAAGGAGGGGAGAGATAATTATCAGCTTTCCTGAAATAGCTGTGATAAACCTGCTCTTGGACAAGGACTATTGGAAATGAAATTCCCTGATGTGATTTCACGCTTATGAGGGGGAGATAGGACTGACATAAGTAAACACAACAGCAGTTACACTAAAGAAATAAGGGGCCAAGGTGCATGTCATGAAGTTATTTACTCCAGTAGTTATCAGTAGCAACAATGCCTCTGTCCATATGCGCATCTTCCTAAATCTCTTGCATATAAATGATGAAGGGCCCCCCCCCAGGACTGGCCAAGAGTAGAACTACATTTCAGTGCCTGCGTAATAGCCGCCACTCTCCCTTTTATATAAATATCTAAAAGTACTAAGATGCCAGATACTTAATAGTGCTATTACCAGCAGCCCTGCTGCTTTCAGCTATGTTGGTAGAGCAAGAGTGCACCTCTCTAGAGGTAAGATAAATCACAGGCAGGGGTTGCATCCTAAGGCTATTCTAGAGAATCTAGCCCCTCAGACTGGTGGCAGTCACTGTTTTGAAGTTTTCAGTTGTTCCTCCTATTTGGCACATCTCTACGCTTTGGTCTGGTTTAGTTGTATCAACTTAATTTCCCTCTTTTCCCAGCATAAAATCAGATGGGAAGAGTTGCAGCACCAGAATCAGCAAGGAACAGAACTATTCAGTTAATCTAATTCACTTTTCCCCCCAAAAAGACTTAAAACAACATGCAGTCCTGGGTGAGGAGGAGCAAAATTAATTTGACATGGACAGTGGTTATAATCTATAATTAACCTGGAGTAATAATAGTGCTTGGAACGAATGCTACTGGCAGCTGGATGGAAGCATGCTGAAAAAGGTCCACGTGATTAGGAAAAGCAGAGAACTTCATTCTAAACGTACTTGTCCTTAAACAAAAAGTACATTTTAAATAAAGAAGTGGGATGAACAGCACATCCTCTGTCCAGTAACAGGATTGATAGAGAGGATTCTTAGGAGGTGGCCACAAACTTCAGTTTCCCCGTAGGAGCAGAAAGGGTTAAATTAGCTATTTGTTTTCAGTTAACTTAACCCCAACCCTGTAAGCTTGAGGGAAAGGGAGAGCTAAGAGTCCTCCTCCACTTCCCATCTTGCTGACAGTGAGAGGAAACAATGAGACTGGACAAATGAGCTGCAGTTAACTCACAGCAGGAAGAGCTTGGACACATGACAGCTGGGGCTCTACCCGTCACACCTCCCAGGCAAGTGATGGGCACGCAGAGAGCACTGCATGTTCTCAGCCATGTTCCCTATTGGCTGCCAAGCCACAATCCAGGGCAGTATTGCCTTGGAGGTACCTGTAAGAACAGGTTTTCTCGTTACCTCTTAACATAATTGGTATGACACCGCCTTCTATATGGATCATAAAAATAAAAACATCTCAGTTTCAGTTTCAAACTTGTAGAATCCAGGAGGAAGGTTTTGCAGCTTCTGTTGATTCAGGTACCATACATGACACCCTGCTTTCTCACCACATTAGCCGTCCGCATCAATCCTGTGAGCTGTTAAGAACAAATGGACTCAGTTCATGTTTATTAATAGAGATGTCCTAACTCTCAGCAACATTTACCATAGTGTCAGTTGCAGAACAGAATTACTAGCAGCAAAGGAAATCACTGAATGCAAGACTCTCACCAACTTACAAAAGCATCAATAGTAAGATTGATCACTTAGAAACCTGAATTCTCCAAAGGGCAGCACACAGTCTGAGGTGCCCAAGACTGGTTTAGAAAGGACTTGTACTCTTCAGCCAAATCACAATGCAGCTATTCGTTAGAGAGACATCCAGAACAGGCTAACTCCTCAAAGCTTAATGGCTCCACTGTCCCTGGAAGAGGACTTGCACAATTGAGACATCCTAACTAGCTACAGCAAGGCATCACTGATGCCAGACACGGCGATGGAGTGCAGCCCAGTGAATTGTGGGGGGGGCCTGAGGGGATCCTGTCCTCTCTGCTGGAATTGGGGCTTGGTGACTGGAGGAAGGAGAACGCAATCCTTGCTACTTACATTGCTTTGGTATCCTAAGGGCCTCGCTGTCAGCAGACATCACTTGATGTAGAACTCCCCGAAACTGATAGAGCACTTTCAAACTCTTCTCTTCGCCCACACAAGGGTCATAGAACCCAGGCAGCCCAGCCTTCAACAACGAAAACAACACACTGAGCATTCTCACAGTTCTCCCACTGGTGTTTTTAGGTTACAATAGAAAGAGGGAGTTTTAAAAGGAGTTGAAGGTTTCCTGCACATGGGACACCATCAACACCAACTAATTAATGTAAAACATTAGTTAAAGACACTTTCAATTACATCTGCCTAAAGGTTGGTTTTATAATTAAATTTTCCTATTTTATTAAATATTTTTCTCCCCCTGCAGCTGAGTGAGAGACTCTCACAAACAACAAGGGAAACTGACTGTGTAGGGAAATCAGCAGAAGTGACTATGAAGTGCAGCCAAGGTAAAGTAAATTCAAAGTAAATAAAAAAATAATTCTCCCTTTAATCTTTCTGCTAGTGGTTTTAGGCATTATTTATAACAATAGCAGGTAAATAATTTTCAGACATGTAATTTTCAAGATGACAGTGTCCCTTTAACATCCAACATTTGTTAAATGCATCTGATTCGCCCACTGACCTACAGTAGTTATTACATATCTGATAATATAATTGAGCGAGGCCTTCCATTCCTATACAAGCCATGGACATTCAGGAAAAGTGTCAGCTCTGTTAGGTGTTCATGGTGGTTATTTAAACTATCATTGAAGAGTACTTTAGAGCAGCTCTTTTTGTGGATGCACTTGTTCTGGATTAGAGTTTACTTCTAGTTTGTTTGCCTGCACTCTGCCAGGGGAGGATGAGGTGCTGCAGGATTGGGATGTGCAGGGCCTGCAACAAAGGTTAACGCCCACAAGGCAATTCAGCACATGTCATTGCATACCTTGGAGGCCTCCGTGAGGATAAGCTTAGAGTCCTTCACCAAGCACTGCAGGGGCACGGTCACATCTATGACTTTCACTTTCTCGTTCTTCCTGCTATTGTCATTGACAAACTTCCCATACCAGGCATTCACTATTATCAAACCTGCATTCCACACAAGAACAAAGATATGGCAAAAGGCTCCCCCAGGCATCTGTAGAGAAACTAATGAAGAGATCAGCCCCCCACCCCCCTTCCTAGCATTCTTCTCATACTGCCAGAGGGAACCGTTTTCAAGAAAGAGTGTTGGAAGGGCAAATACAGAGCTTTCCTCAAAAAACTTCAAAATCATGCACAATGCTAGGCCAAGCCCAACCTGGGAACGAAAGGAGTATTTCAACTAGGACTTAAGGAAAATTCCTGCACTGACCTGATCCCCCTATAACACCAAATCAAATGAGTGGTGAACCTCCCCCAGGGACTGAGGCACATACAACATTCCCCGAACCCCACTTCCCCACCCAGGGCCATCCCAAGGTAGAGCCACATTGCCACTTTAACAGTCGTCATTAAGATCTGGAGTTAACCATATGGACATAAAAGTGGCAGCTCCCCGCGCTGCCACTGGGGAGCGGGGTCGGGGGCCGCTCCGCACATGCATGCCACGCCTCCACACGGCTCCCAGAAGCAGCTGCATGTCCCCCCTCCAGCTCCTATGTTTAGGGGCAGCCAGGGGGCTCCACGCACTGCCCCTAGCGCCGTCCCCGCAGCTCCCATTGGCCGGGAACCACAGCCACTGGGAGCTGCAGGGGCGGCACCTGTGGACAGGGCGGCGCGCAGAGCCACCTGGCCACACCTCTGTGTAGGAGCCAGAGGGGGAACACGCTGCTGCTTCCGGGAGCTGCTTGAGGTAACTGCTGCCCGGAGCCTGCACCCCTGAGCCCCTCCCGCGCCCCAACCCCCCTCCTTAGCTCTGATCCCCCTCCTGCCCTCCGAACCCCTCGATCCCCGCCCGGAGCACCCGCCTGCATCCCAAACCCCTCATCTCCAGCCCCACCCCAGAGCCTGCACTCCCAGCCAGAGCTTCACCCCCCCACCATGTCCCAACCCTCTGCCCCAGCCCTGATCCCCCTCCAGCCTCCGAACTGCTCAGGCCCAGCCTGGAGCACTTTCTATGCCCCAAATCCTTCATCCCAGCCCCACCCCAGAGCCCGCATCTCCAGCTGAAGCCCACACCCCAACCCCCTGCTCCAGCCTGGATCCCTCTCCTGCACCCTGAACTCCTCATTTCTGGCCCCACACCTGAGCCTGCACCCCCAGCCAGAGTCCTCACCCCCCTGCACCCCAACACCAATTTCATGAGCATTCATGACCCACCATACAATTTTCATACCCAGATGTGGCCCTCGGGCCAAAAAGTTTGCCCACCCTTAATACCTATTTTCCACTTCTCTCCCCAGCCCTCCAACATCTATAGGGATCCCACTGCCCCTTCCTCTCCTCAAACCCTTCAGAACAAGTAAGTCATGCTGCACTTTTTACCCATCCTGGCTTCCTCTGCCTCAATTATCCTCCGGACGGACTCTTGCATTAACCGAACCTGCCACAACACAAAGGACAAAACAAAATGCAGCAGTCAGATTCCATTTAAAACAGCTATGAACCCCAAGTGGGAATAGTTTCCTTCAGCTGAGAAGGCTCATGAGGGATGAGTGAATTAGGAAGACACCTGCAGACCAGGGCCTGGGCATTGTCTCAGGGCTCACCTGCGCATAAATATGAAAATGAAGATCAGAACAAAAACACAGGGAAGGGGGAAATGCCTCAAACTGCCCTGGGGTTGCGGTGACAGAGCATGGGAATGTTAGGGACCACAGGACGGCTCCATGTCATGTCTGGAGATCATCCAATCCAGGGGTAGAGTGTCTCAGAGAAATTAAAGAGTGCCAGCAATTGTGGCTTGCGGGAGGCTCTGTATTCTGTTGCCCTTGCCAATGACAGCAGCACACTCAGCTACTGGGGTGAAGGGAAAGACTCAGTCTTACTTCCTGGGCTGGGGGGCAGTGACAGGTTCTTCCCTCCCTCCCCTCCAGGGCAGGAGATGGGAGCAGGGAGGAGCAAAGATAACATCCTGTGGCTCACCGGGGGGGGGCACAGAGCTGCCATGAGACGCTTGGCTCTTTCTGCCCCCTTCCCTACTGTGAGAATGGTCCTGAGGGGAGGTGGAAAAGCTCAGCCTGCTGCTACAGCGGTCATGATTGGCTACTCTTCCCCAGGAGGCGGGCAAATGTGGAAGGCAGCCAGTCAGGAAGGGGATTTTTCCCCCCAGGCAGGGCTAAAATCCCCAAGAGGACTGGAGCTCCTCATATCATCACTAGACTGGCTCCAGCCCTGGCAAAAATCACACCACTCGAAATCGCAAGGATTGGCAACACTGCGGGTGGTATAAGTTCTGCAAATGAAACTGGGGACACAGCTGGAGAACAAAGTGGTTGACATATGCTGTATGGAACAATATAACCAAGGATGAAACTAACAGGCAAGACTGGGGATGGAGGAACGGACCACTTACTGCAGCTTCCGCCTCCTGCTTCTTCTGTTGGACATCACTGGCTGTACTTTCCCTTTGTTTCTCCAACTCTCTGACATGAGGAAGTTGAACAACACATTAGTTATAGGCATTAAATACGATTCAGTGCAAGGATGCACTTCCCATGTCAGTGCCTTAATGATCCTACAGACCTCACTCACTCAGGCTGGTTTCAAGGCCTCCGTTGGCGATTCTTTACAGTGATCATCCTTCAGGCTCCCCATTTTAACTCCCAATAAAACAACTGTACCGCAGATAAATGCCCCTAAACCTGCCACCCTACTTCCAAAAGCAATTGAATAGGAGAGCCCAGCTCTGTATTTAAAACACATGACCTCAGACTCACTTCTCCTTTTGTGCCCTGAGGTAGGGTTTGATGATTAGCCTATGCATGGCAAAGTAGATAACTAGGGGTCCCACGGTGGCGTAGAACACAGCACTGGGGAGCAGCTGATCTGTCAGGTGGACAGGAAAGAAGTAGGTCTGGCTGGCCCTGTTCAACCTAAAACAAAGAAGAACAAAGCAGCTTATCAAAGCAAGTTTGGAGTTCTAAAGCACACAACAGAATACGTCTAATGCCGGCCAACAGTGTAGGCTCCAACTTAGCTGCAGCAACCACCAGAGGTAGTGGGTGTGACGTTGTGCAGTCTATATGGTTTTATAAAAACTTGATAAATAATAAGTCAATATAATGTAACTGAGATAGTTTTAGAGAAAATACGGTAATAAGTGAATGTAAGTAACTGGGATATGCCTCATGCAAAAGGTCTCTTGTAAGGTATCATTCCAAAGCTTATAATCTACTGAGTGTGATCATCTGATTTGTATAAATGTACCACTCTTGTATCTAAAACTAGAAATATAAAATGTAACTCTGAGGGCCTATTGTAATTGTGTAAAGTGTGGACCATTAATGATGGTTTGGAATCTTGATGACTCCCATTGTCTGCAGATGGCTGTATTTACCTGTGAGTCTTCCTGTATATGTGTGTGCTGGCAAGTGAGTAATGAAGTCTTGCAGTGACATGTGATCATGTCACCTGAACTGGAATCCATCTTTAACCTGGTGCTTTCCCAGTGAGGGGGGGTGGAAACCCAGAGAGACAAAGAGTTCCCGCCTTATGCAAAAGATATATAAAGGGGGGAAGAGAACAGAGAGTGGAGAAGCCATCATGAAGAATCCCCTAGCTACCACCTGAGCTGCAACAAGAGCTGTACCAGGGGAAAGAATTGTGCCCAGGCCTGGAAGGTGTCCAGTCTGAGAAAAACTTACTGAAGCATCTCTGAGGGTGAGATTATCTGTATTCAGTTTGATTAGGCATAGATTTGCGCATTTTATTTTATTTTGCTTGTGACTTACTTTGTTCTGTCTGTTACTACTTTGAACCACTTAAATCCTACTGTCTGTATTTAATAAAATCACTTTTTATTTAGTAATTCACTCAGAGTATGTATTAATACCTGGGGGAGCAAACAACTGTGCATATCTCTCTATCAGTGTTATAGAGGGCGAACAATTTATGAGTTTGCCCTGCATAAACTTTAAACTTTATGCAGGGCAAAACGGATTTATCTGGGTTTAGACCCCACTGGGAGTTGGGCATCTGAGTGCTAAAGACAAGCACGCTACTGCGAGCTGTTTTCAGGTAAACTTGCAGCTTTGGGACAGGAGATTCAGACCCTGGATCTGTGTGTGGAGCCAAACAGGAGTGTCTGGCTCAGCAAGACAGGGTGCTGGAGTCCTGAGCTGGCAGGGAAAGCAGAAGCAGGGGTAGTCTTTGCACATCGGGTGGCAGCTCCCAAGGGGGTTTCTGTGATCCAATCCGTCACAGTGGGATAGTCTGAACTCTGAACCCAAAGGTGAAGAGCTCATAGACTAAATCAGAACAGCAGCAAAGGAGACGTCTGAAGCCTGGCAGAGCCCTTACTTTTAAGGAGCAGGTGTCTCCTCTGGAGATACTTGGTTGGAGCTGCGACGATGTTCTGGGGTCTATTTAAAAAAATCTTGAGAGAATCTCTTATGGTTCCAGGACTCATTGGGGAAAGACACAATCACCCCTTCCAGAGGGAAATCAGGAGCAGTTGCTTATCCTGAAAGAATCTACTGCTGCACTGTTCCCACCATCACTTCCTGGATTCCTACCCAATAAGGCAAGGAACGTTAATCATGATTTGGGGACTTCAACAGCTGAGTCAAGGGAGAGAATTATTCCAGGAGTGGGTGGGTCAGCTTTTGTGGCCCGCATTGTGCGGGAGGTCAGACTAGATGATCATAATGGTCCCTTCTGACCTTACAGTCTATGAGTTACTGGTCCCTGTACACATCATGAGATAACCAAAGTTCAAGGTTACACAGGAACAGAGGATGCTCTCACAAGAAGGATCACATTCATGCATGTGCCTTGCAGGAAGGAGAATATTAATGTTCATCAGTTGCTTATGGTCAAATTTATTTTAGCAAGTTTGTCATGATCTGAAGTCATCATCAGGACTGCGATCTTAGTGTTTTTGGATAGGTTCTGCAGTGTTGTCATGCCCTCTGCTGGCAAAATCAAAATATGCATGATAGTCTATCAACACAGTGTTCTGTTAGTACCTCTTTGAAAGCTGCATCATGTTAACTAGTGAAAACTGATATATTCTTAACTCTAGCAATCTAGGTTGGTCTGAATTTTTGCCTGTGTGTAAAGCTGTGGTAACTGGAATGCAATTAAAGATATTTAAAAAAAAAAACCTAAATATCTATCCACTTACAGTAATTTGCCATGCTTGATTTTTAAAATGCACCCTCAGATATTTTTAATGTACTTGCACACTGGTGCCAAATGAAATGCTCAACCTCCAACAGAAGTAGGCTTAGAGGGCCACATCCCTCTATTAAAAGTGAGAGCAGCTGCAACCTGCTCCATTTTATGGCATGTACATGCATCACAGCCTTCGGGTTCCTGTTGCTAGTATGCCTAAAATACCTTTGCTTGGGTGCCCCAATTGAATGCATCAGACACATGAATGTGTGTTACAGTCATAGCCACCAACATCACAGTTATAATCTTGAACTGACTTGATTTTCAGAGACACTCCCTGGGGAACACCAACACTGACAGTGGCTCCCAAAATACTGTGTCTGGAAATCTTCCTCTCTGCTCCATATTCCACTATGGTCCCAAAGAAACCTGTCCTAGAATGACAAAACCAGAAAACAATAAGATGAGAGCAGTGTCTCCAATTTCTCTTTTACTATCCAATTCTGTTTATTGTAGTTCATCACGTATCACAAAGGAGAGGTTACCAACCTTGTACCATAACTGGAGTTCTTCAATGTGTGTGTGATCAGAGATTTTTGTCAGCAGTGTCTGTGCTGCATCCTAGATATCCTTGTGCTCAGGTGCAAGAATATATGGGTGCGAAGGGAATGGAAGGACTGCCTCCACTCCAATTCCTTCTCAACCACAGAAGTCTAAGCAAGACTGCAAGGCAGATGGGAAGGGGTGGGGGTAGTGGAGCACTCATAGGGACACATCTCGAGGAACTACAGTTACCATACCAAGTAAGTCACCTCCCCTTCTTCTTCGAGTAGCGTCCCTAAGGGGTCTCACTTCAGGAGATTCTGAGTGTGGGTGCTGAAGAGGCTGATTTAGTGTGGATCATAGAACGGTGTCACCAAAAGCCATGTCAGCTCTGGAAGCAAGCACAGCACAGTGCTGGAAAAACATGCACCAAAGCTCAGGTGGCTGCCCTGCAGATGTCTGAGGCAGGATGTTTTTCAGTTGGGCCACTCTGAGATTGAGCCCTGGTGGAATTAGCTACCATCTTAAGAGGGGGACAAAACCCCAAGGCTTTGTACCAGGTTAAGAAGCATCCTACAACAGTCCCTGGGTGGAGAATGGATGTCCTTTTATTCATTCCATGACAGAGCTGAAAAGCCTTGGGGAAGCCCTAAGGGGGTTAGTTCTGTCACGGTAAAAGGCAAGAGCTCTTCTTACATTCAGCGTATGGTGGCTCATTTCTTCTCTTGAAGCGTGAGGCTTGGGGTGAAGCACCGGTGGGTGAATCTCCTGATAAATGTGGAACTCCGAAGAAACTTTAGGTAGAAAGCGAGAATGTGGATGTAGTGTCACCTTGTTACGATAGAACACTGTATTCAGTGGGTCAGCCAACAGGGCTCCTATCTCCCCAACACCCTTCCTGGCTGAGGTGATGGCCATGAGGAACCAAGTACAGAAGGACAAAGGAAGGAGGGATCAACTCCCCTTAGGTTCAAACTGAGGCTTCTTCAGCACATAAAGAACTAAACTGAGATCCCATGGTGGAGTGGGTTTTCTGACAGGAGGAAAAAGGTTGAACAGGCACTTAATAAACATCATCACAGTCAGGTGTCTGACGAACTGAAAACTCCTCAATAGGGGGGTGAAAAGCTGTGATGGCAGCAAGGTGAACCTTAACCGAGCTCAGCAATAATTCCATGATTTTTAAATTTGGCAGATAATTAAGAATGTGCATCACCTCGAGAGGAGGTATAGATCAGTGGAAACATTTCCACATCTGTAGGTAGGTTTTCCTTGTA
Organism: Trachemys scripta elegans; assembly: GCF_013100865.1. Lineage (NCBI taxonomy): Eukaryota > Metazoa > Chordata > Testudines > Emydidae > Trachemys > Trachemys scripta. Next base: position 1,360,120 of record NC_048316.1, on the reverse strand, counting down.
GTAGGTTTTCCACTGAGATCTGTATGTAGTGTGATATGGGTTCCCCCAGATGTGGGTAAGAAAGGGCTGGCAAGCGTAACAAGGATTTCCTCAGCTGGTCCATTTGTCCTGAGCTGTGAAGTTCTGGAAGTGTGCACTCCAGCCCAGCAGGGAAGCACTGTGCTGATGATCCTTGTGGGAGAAGGCTGTGACAATGGAACTCCCACACATACGTCTTTTGGATCTTTCCACCAAGCTGCCATGCTCACCGCTCCCAGCTGCCAGCCCTGGAGCTCCCAGCCGCCGCAGGCCCCGGGGAGCCCCCAGAGCTCCCAGCCGCCACGGGAGCTGGACCCCTCCACTCCCTTCCCACAGCAGGACTCCGACTCTCATTCCCCCATTTTGTCACAGTTATTTTTAGTAAAAGTCAGGGACCGGTCACAGGCAATAAACAAAAATTCACAGAAGCCTGTGACCGATCCCTGACTTTTACTAAAATAACTGTGATAAAATCTTAACTTTAGTAATTAGTAAAGGGACGCAGCATAAGGCTGCTATACTTAAAGGATCCTTGGATTGGGACCCGGAACAGTGGGTGAGACTGCACCCCCCACCCCCTGGGGGAAATGGCTACGCCCTAAGGAAAGGGATTAGAACTCTGGCACGGCAGGGAAGGGGGCTGCACTGGGACAGACTCCGCGGGGAGCTGTGGTCAGAGAACTGAGTCCAAGAGGGGTGGCTCAACGGGAAGGCTGGGGTCACTGAGGACTCAAAGAGAGGTAAGGTGTCCCCAGGGAAGAAGCCCTTGGGATGCTGCTCAATTCCAGAGAAAGAATCTTGCAACCCAGCCAGACCACACAAGGGTACTGTGACGGGCCCTCTTGTGCTGGTCAAAGACTGAGTCCAGGGAGGGCTACAGGAAGATGCACCAGCAGAGAGGGTACTGCGATAGGCCGCAGTTGGACTAATTAGGGGCCTGAGCCTTGGGAGGGCTACAGGTTGACGCCAACAGAGAGGGCACCACGATGGGCCCTGTTGGACTGTTAAAGGCTGAGCCCAGGGAGGGCTGCAGGACATTGAAGTCATTTTTGGACTGCGTAACCCCAGAAGGGATTTGTTTGTTTCATACATGGACTGTGTGTGACTTGGCTGGGGAGTCACTGAAGACCCACCTGACAAGTGCATTCGTTAACATCCTTGACAATAAGAGAGTTGGGTGGGAGAAAAAAAAAAATACTCCAAGCCTCTGGGTAGTATACAATATTTTTTTCAGTATGTTTACACTTGAGTAGCATGAATTTGCCAAGCCACAAAGGCTGCAGCCAGCAGAGAGTCATTGATTTGGTATCGCACAACATGTTGATCAAAAAAATAGTAAAATATAAAATTAACATGGCCCACATTAAATGGATTAAAAACTGGCTAACTGATACGTCTCAAAATATAACTGTAAGTGGGGAATCATCATCAAGTTCATGTGTTTCCAGTGGGATCCCACAGGGATTGGTTCTTGTCCCTGTGCTATTTAACATTTTTATCAATGACCTGAAAGACAACATAAAGCCATCACTGATAAAGTTTGCAGATGACACAAAAATTGGGGGAGTGGTAAATAATGAAGAGGACCGGTCACTGATTCAGAGCGATCTAGATCACTTGGTAAACTAGGCGCAAGCAATGTGTGTTTTAATACATCTAAATGTAAGTATGTACATTTAAGAACAAAGAATGTAGGCCCTACTTACGGACTGAGGGAGTTGCGGCGGACAATCAGCTGGCCCATTGTGCTGCACTGGCCAAAAGAGCTAATTTGATCCTGAGATGTAGAAACAGGAATCTTGTGTAGGAAAAGAGAGATTATTTTACCTCTGCTTTTGGCACTGATACAACTACTGCTGAAAAATACTGTGTCCAGTTCTGGGGCCCACAATTCAATGTGTTAAATTGGAGCAGGTTCAGAGAAGAGCCACAAGAGTGACTAAGGATAAGAAACATGCCGTATAGCGATAAACTATCTAGATTGAGTTCTTTGAGTCCAACAAAGAAAAAGTTAAGTGGTGACTTAATTCCAGTCTATCAGCACCTACATGGGGAACAAATATTTAATAATGGGCTCTTCAATCTAGCAGAAAAAGGTCTAACACAATACAATGGCTGGAAGTTGAGGCTAGACAAATTCAGACCGAAATAAGGTGTACATTTTTGACAATGAAGGTATTTAACCACTGGAACAATTTACCAAGGGTCATGGTGGAGTCTCCATCACTGACCATTTTAAAATCAAAATTGGATGTTTTTCTAAAAAAAATCTGCTTTACGAATAATTGTGGGGAAGTTCTACGGCCTGCGTTATACAGGTCAGACTAAATGATCACAATGGTCCCTTCCTGCTGGCCTTTGAGTCTATGCATCAATTAAATTGACAGGCAAGGCGATTTTGCCCTAAGCAGGCAAATGGAGGATGTCCAACAGGGAATGCTGGGGATCCTTCGTCTTCTCCAATGGAATTGGTAAGGTCTCTTGGAGGGGATCTGTTTCGGAAGATCTTGAAAGGCCTTGAAATCATCATCATAAAATGGCAGGGAGGCACCATAGTGTCGTCTGGTGAGGAGGAAAATTTGTGGGAACGTAATATCTCTTCTTCCTCTGCTAGCTCTTGGTTCTCTGTGAGATCCTCCTGTGGAACAAGAACCAGGGTGGCGGTTGTTGATCCTGACATGCCCTCTTACAATATGGGACCCGGGATAGCTGGTCACCATCACAGGCCCACAAGTTCCAATAACCCCACTGTGGTGCAGTGTAACGGAGGGGGCAGAATCCCAGGGTGGCCAGGTATATCTCGGGTTGGAACTTCTTCCTCGGGGTGCACCTCAAGGGAGGGAGTCTGGAACAGGTAGGTAGAGGAGCCTTGTATAGACACCTTGGAATCAGATGAGGTGTCATCGCCGTATCCATCAGTGGGGCAAGTGGTACTTACCAGTGCCAGTGCTCGAATCAGTACTGGGGGCCAGAGAAGACCCAATAATGGCATCTGTACTGGAGACCAAGACTTGTTTGGCTGGTTAGAGGATGTCTCAGTGTTGGCTGGAAATCCTTCTCCAGAGCCTCAAAGAGCTTGTGTGAGGCTGGTGAACTAGATGGTCCTGGAGGACAAGTCACCAATGTCAATGGCAAGACCAGAGGTTAAGTAGACTACAGGAGGTAAGTCAGCACTGGCAGAGAGTCTCTCTAGGTACCCCTCAGCAATGGTGACTCAGATTCCTCCCGGGTCCTCATGGAACAGAAGCCCGTACGGTACCAGGGACTCCGGACAGGGGCCCCCAGGAGTCAGGTGGTAAGTGCAATCCATGCACCCTTCTCGGCTGGCTGGTACCAACCATGATTTCAGCTTGTCCTTAGAGTCCTCGTGCTTCAAAGGCACCGAGTCGAGTGCCAATGCCAATGCCACTTCAGGTTGTTTACCAGACAGCTTCTCAGTACGCAGTGTTGTCTTTTTAGCCGGTGCCAGGATCATGGTAGCAGTGGTGGGGAGCCTCGGCAGTACCCATGTTGGGATGTGAAGTCCCCTGAGGCCTGGACCCGGAGGTGACTTTTCTCTTCTCTCATCCCATTCTGGAGAATGGGTTCTCTCCTATTTTAGGGTCTGGATGGTTCTAAAGGGGCCCCAGCATCTTTGCTTCCCGCCACAGCAGTGACGGTGGCCAGAGCTCTCTGTGCAACTGAATCTGACGTATGGGGCGTGACTCGGACCCTGCAGGTCTCAGAAAACACTCCATCAACAGGAGTTTTAGTCTGTTCTCCCTCGATATTTTAGACTTGCTTTTAAATCCTGAGCAGATCTTACGTTTCAATGGGATGTGAGTTTTTCCCAGGCAGTGGACGCAGCTTGAATGTCTGTCACTGCAGGAAAAAGACCTATGGCAGGTCTGGCAGGGTTTGAAGCCAGGGGTTTTAGGCATAACCCATTACTCGAAGCCATGGATTGAGGCCCAAGAAGAAAACAAACACCCAGATCAGGCAAATGAAACGGGGGATTCTAAAGTGTGCTAAACTATGGTAAAATATATAAAGAAAATCACTACGAAAAGAAACAGTAAGAGACATGCAAGAAGCCGTATGGCTAACTATAGCCAACACTGCAATACTCTGTCTCAAGCCGTGGGTAGTTGAGACGGAACTGGGGTGGCAGCAGGGCCATACCCCCACACTATGCCCTTACACTGGAGCACAAGGATTCCTGGGGTGCAGGTGCAAACCCTGCTGACGACAGTCTCCAATCAGGAGCACACAGGCACATGCGCATCCTGAAGCGGAGCTGCCACAGGCAGACTAGTCAAAGAAATATCAGCAAATTAAAACAGGAAACAATATGGAACAAGAAAGACGTGTTTGTTAGTGAGTGATTAAATATGTAATATGTAAATACAGGACCTAAATGAAGGAGGCCTTTTTCAGTTAGTACAGTGACAAACTGGCAAGGCTTACAGGCTTTGTCGTTGGTGACGATACACAGATATCAAAAAAAGCAACAGAGGGTCCTGTGGCACCTTTAAGACTANAAATATATAAAGAAAATCACTACGAAAAGAAACATTAAGAGACATGCAAGAAGCCGTATGGCTAACTATAGCCAACACTGCAATACTCTGTCTCAAGCCGTGGGTAGTTGAGACGGAACTGGGGTGGCAGCAGGGCCATACCCCCACACTATGCCCTTACACTGGAGCACAAGGATTCCTGGGGTGCAGGTGCAAACCCTGCTGACGACAGTCTCCAATCAGGAGCACACAGGCACATGCGCATCCTGAAGCGGAGCTGCCACAGGCAGACTAGTCAAAGAAATATCAGCAAATTAAAACAGGAAACAATATGGAACAAGAAAGACGTGTTTGTTAGTGAGTGATTAAATATGTAATATGTAAATACAGGACCTAAATGAAGGAGGCCTTTTTCAGTTAGTACAGTGACAAACTGGCAAGGCTTACAGGCTTTGTCGTTGGTGACGATACACAGATATCAAAAAAAGCAACAGAGGGTCCTGTGGCACCTTTAAGACTAACAGAAGTATTGGGAGC
>NC_048316.1:1328729-1340099 GCF_013100865.1 Trachemys scripta elegans | reverse complement strand
ACAGTACTGTATTGCATTTGCCTTTTTTGGGGGGGAGGGGGGTCTCTGCTGCTGCCTGATCGCGTATTTCCAGTTCCAAAAGAGGGGTGTGGTTGACTGGTCAGTTCGTAACTCTGAGGTTCTACTGTATCTCTTACCTGTCCTCACCTTTGTCTAATCATGAACTATAAAGACTGATTCCTGACAATTACTGTATTTTTTTTTCTCATTAGTATTATTTTGGACATCAGATTTGTATTTGGGGTTTCTTTTTCTACACCAGTGGTAGTTGTAAAAATACTCACCTTTAACAAAAACAGCAGTATCTAAAGTTTCAAACCAAAAGCAGTCTCACTGCATATAAAGTCTTTGGAAGATTACAAGAAGCCAGGTGCTCCTTATATCATCTTAACGGAGTATTCTGGGGTGGGGAACTGTCCCTCGGTCAATGTTTTTTGGTTTTTTTTTTTTGAAGCATATTTCAGCTACTTGCCTTCCACAAGATGCATTTCACTGGATTATGAGCCAATGTAGTAGATTCCATAAAGAAATTTTCCCTACCACCAAGTAGGTCAAGTCGTTCTCAAACAGCCTATAGATCTTGGTAAGGAAACTGGCTCAAATACAAGAACAGACAAAGCAGCAGATGGACTGTTAAAAAACATTCTCAAAGAATGACAGCTCCCCCTATGCCACCGGATAGGGTAGAGAGAGCGAGAGGTCGCTGCTACCAACAACTCACCGTTAGCCACCTGTTCAGAGAACATAGGAGAAGAGAAAACAACATTCTGAAATGTGGGAGCTGCATATGAGCAGTAAGAATGAACTATGAGCCCTACTACAAAGTTAAATTTGCACACACAGCAGCATGCTGTAAAGTGCAAAATTTCAGTAGGAAAGGGGGTTATTAGCACAGCACCTCCGAGCAGCCTGCGTTATGGACTGACCACTTGAGAGTCTCTCTAATAAATATAGGTGGTTTTGAATCTTATGAGCACAAAACAGGCTTTAATGATGGCTTTTCTGTTAGAACGTTCCTTGAAAGACAGCGTTAAAGTATTTTAGAATCTCTCTCTCTTTCCATCTCCCAAAAGATACGTCTCATGCAATGGCGCATCTAACAGAGCCCTCCACAGCCTCGCCTAGATTTGCGGGCTACCACTTGCAAACTGGCTGAAAGCAGAATCAAAAATTAAAGCCCCATATACTGAGTGTTGGAGCCAGCACAATACTCCTCACCATATCCTGGGGCTGAGAACTCAGGACAGAGCTTTGGGAAAGCTGGTCGTAAGCATATTATAGAATACAGGTTACTTTCTAAACCCATTTATAACCATTCCCCTGCTTTCCCTCTTCCTGGGGTCATACTGTGTGGGCAAGTCAAGAACCTTTCACCCACAGTTTAGATGAAACCAGGTACTCCAAACGGTGCTGGAAGCATTTTATAGAGCGAGACTGCAAAGAGGAACTCTTAGAATCAAATTAAGAACATAAAATTGCTCCCAAATGGAAACCTTACCCATCAGGTTTCTAATGGTATTGAATATTTATGGCCAAGTTATAACCCCCAACAACAGGGTTTATGATGAAAACTGTGACATATCCTCCAATATAATGTGGATGACATATTACTACACTGAAAGGATCCATGCTGTTTGCTCCCAGTTAGCCAGGATTAGGTCATCTCAGGATTTAAAAATATAGATACCTAAAATCAGAACCTTTGTCATGACTTGGCAGGACATTCCATCCCGTGCAGCCTCCCTTTTAGATGGGCCCAGCAGGGGGTCATGCGCCTGAGCACTCTTATTTCAGCAAAGCCACAGGAATCGGTTTAATTATACTCAACCCTCCGCTAGTGGAAATCCAGAAAGATGTAGAGAACTGCCCCACTTGTCACTGTCTGTTTGGTGCAGAGAAACACCCTCTAAGTCACGACACCCGATGGAAGTTTTACCTCTTCTCCTGCCTAGAGCGGGTAGAATTAATTTAAATAGATCGATGTCCAAGTTTAGACAAGAGAACAAAACCAGCAGGATCAATTTAAATTACCCTGGTCTTCTGAATCCACTGGGGGTGTTTTTGATGCCTAGTGTTTAATGCACTGGGTTAGAGGAGCATGCAGCTGACTTTCGGCTGATAGAGACCTTATGGATTGACTGAACAGTGCTCAGATGTGCTTCTCACCAACCAATGGGGACAGAGACATCTCCCATCCACTTAATGCCCCTACAGTACAGAATACATTAAAAGCATATAAAGAGGGGATTAAAAATATATCTGTCAAACTCTATGATCCCTCCCCTATGGGGGTGATGGGATTTCACCGGGGTCACACTTGGGATTCCCAGCTATTCTCAAGACCCTATACACTCAGTAGCAAGATTGATCTTCGTTCTGCAGCAAGACCCCTGCATTGTGGTACCCTAGCATAGCTACAATTGGAGGTTTTTAGTGAATTAACTAAGAAAATGAATAATATAGTCAAAACAGTATCCAATTATTTAATTTGATATTAAATTCCATTTTGTATGCTGTCCCATAATTTATAATTTTCAGTATGCTGCAAATTTTTACATTGAAAACAAACAACAGTATTAGAGACATTTTTAGGGGGGGGAATTAAAATTTTAACATCTGACACAGGGACAACAAGGGCTTTTTGGCACCTGAGAAAGTGCAGCAAGCACTTTGGGTTTGCAGGATAAGCCTGTGTGCTGAAGGTCTTGGAGGCTAGAACTCAGGTCCCAGCACCGTCACAGATGACCTCTGTCAACTTGGGCAAGTCATTTGGGGGAGATTTTTCAAAGGCACAAATTCCCATTGCAAATCAATGGGAATTGGACACCTAGCTTCCATTTGGGCCTCTGAAAATCTTCCCCTTTCTCTGTGCCTTGTTCCCCTTCTAAAACTGGGATATTGATACTTCCTTTCTCCCACCCTTTGTTGGTCTTGTTTATTTAGATCAGCGGTCCCCAACCTTTTTCGTCTGGCGGGCCCCAGACAATGAGCCATGGAGGACCGTGGCGGCGGACGAGCATTCACTGAAATGCCGCCAACAAGCGGCAACATCAATAGGTGTCGCCGCCAAAATGCTGCCGAAAATCGGTGGCATTTCGGCGGCGACACCTCTGGATGACGCTGCTTCTTGGCGGCATTTCGGCAGATGCTTATCCGCCGGCCAGTACGCGGGCGCACCACATTGGGGACCCCTGATTTAGACTGTCAAGTCTATGGACCGGAACAGTCTCTTCTTAGGTTTATGTATAGCGCCCAGTGCAATAAGGCCCTTATCTCAGTTTAGGCCACTAGATGCTACCATAATACAAACAAATTAGTGAATTCAATGTTAATTTTGAAATCTAATTATGAAAATGTCAATGTCCACACCCCACAGAGATAAATTGGGCAGGTTACACCTTGCTTGGAGCTATTGTTTCAGGCTGTCTGCAGACTCAAGAGATCAGCACTGCTTCTGTTTAGACTCAGTTGATGTTTGAAAGTTTCCTTTACCATCGTAAGGGCTATACATGTTTTGTTTTTTCGTTTATTTCAATGAGTGACTGGATTGTACAGCACCATCCTGCAGCAAGGGATGGATTCATACATTCCACAGCCACAGAATACATGAGGTCCTGGTTGCAGTATCTGTTTACACAGTAAACAGGGAAAGATGTCTGAAAGAAAATGCAATTATTTATATCAAAGCTCCTTGGTCTCTAAGGGTGTGTTTACACAGCAGCTGGGAGGGCCACGCACATACATACCCAGGGTGTCCAGTGGGTTTGTACTTGGGCAGCTAGCCCGTGACACCCTCCACGCTGCCATGGCCAGACTGCTGTTTTTAAGCACACTAGCTGAAGCAAAGCTAGCGCATCTGCTAATCCCTACAGGGAAGCACCCTTCTAGCTGCTGTGTAGACACACCCTAAAAAGGAAGGATGGCAGTTTTTGGAATTCATCTGCAAGGAGCTCTCCTTTATTTTCTCTCTTCTCATATCTTACTATTATTATTTCCTGTAGAAATTACAAATTGGCTAGGGCAATGGCTCCTATACATGAAAGCTTTACAAAAGCTCTGACTGCAAACAGCATCCACTTATGATATCACAATCATTTTTATGGAAAACAACTGAGATTATAAGCAAAAAATTGTGTCTTCACTGCAGTCATACAACAGGTGAAACTCAGTTTAGGAGAAAGCTTTATTCCCACACAAATATCCACCAGTAATGTTCTACTTTTCCTTAGCTGGTATTGCTAATTATTGCAAAGGAAATGGCTTTTCGCATAAGTGTAATGTGCCTATTTTTCACGTTTTTGTTTTAGTGAAATTCCTTCTATTTTTTTTTATAAAAAATGTGGTGCTTTTTAATTAAATAATTTTACAAGGAACATGCTTTACAACAATAAAGAAATAATTTCCATAATGAGTCTTCCTGTAAAATGTAATCTGTTCCTGGGAATCACAAAAACTGAACTGGGAAGGCAGCCAGTTCTATGAATAAAGCAAAAAAGAGAGAGTGCATCAGTGATCAGCTAGTCATAGAAGAAAATCAAGAAACAATCAAATAGTGAGGGTAGGAATGTAGTAATCTGGGTGGCAGTCACTGTGTTACAAGGTCAGAGAGATAAACTGGTGATAGAAACCCTGAAAGACAGAAAATCAAGCACCAAAAGCCCTAAACATAATACTCTATTCCACAAGGAAACAGTGCAAGGTCATTAAAACTGGAGTAATAAAATCAGGGGGCTTTGATTTGGATCAGGATGTGCTCTGCAGCATTTTGAAATGGCTGCAGCATTCAACTATCAGATTTAGGTATATTGATTTAAAGGGAATTAAAATAATCAATACATGAAATTACAATGAACAAATTAACCCAGCTGCAGAATCTATGTCTAAAAAAAGGCAAGAAATATAGATTAAGCATGCAAATAAAAGATCTTGCAAATCTGATTGGCACACTGGTCAAACAATGAAGTGTGATCAAAATCAACTCCAGTATCACCTGTATCCCACCAAGTTGATCATCACATTCTTATATAGCCTGGTTGGGAAAACTCCCTTTTCACTACATTTTCCCAATTTTGTTACCCACTGGTGGGGTGGTAGCTTTGGAAGAAGTACTACTGAAGACAAGGCTCCAAGCAGGGTTAGATGGCACAAATGTTCGCCATTGCTAACACCGGTGGTAGCAACCAAGAGATATTTTAGATCTAAAAGCTAATTCAGATACAATGTCTTTGGAAGGTCTAATTTAGTGCATGTCTTTTCTGCTGTACCTCTCCTAAGATGGTGGCGCGAGAAGAAATTAGGTACTTTTCCACATTGATATGGACACAGTCACCATGCAATATTCTGTAATTTTCAGCTGTGTGACAGTCAGAGTTGTTTTACAAATTATTAATGTAGGCCTTTTAGAACTATTTTATTATTTTCTTTTTCTGTAAAATTGCCCATCAAAATTTGTGTTGTTTTAAGCCAAATTGAAGTGGGCATCTGACTAGTATCTAAGTCAGCTGCTGGCTAATGCACTCAAGAAAAAGCTAAATTTTGATCCCAGTGGAGGCCAAAAAAAAAAAAAATAAATAAAGGCGAAGGCACTCTGCTTGTGAACCAGATTGTAAGCACAGAGAAGGCTGTGGTATTAATAAGATGCAGTACCACAGAACTGCAAAAGAAGGAGCAGTGAAAACAGAGATGGCTTAATTTTTATTTATTCAGACATGTTAATTATGCCCATTACAAAGACTCTACATAAAAACACAGACCTCTCACTATATCCAGCACAAAATCAGATCTACAACTACCAACTCAGAGAGGGTTGAGAGTAGTAGAGATTCTTCCCTCTCTTTCTTGCTGCTTTCTCTAGGGAGAACATTCCTGCAAGTTGACCCATGTGAAGAAAAAGGTGGCAGGAGCTGGATGACCCTCAAAGTATCTCCATTCTCAGACGCAGGCAAATAAAGAGATTTGCTTTCTCCAAGTGTGAAGTATTTCCTCTCAAAGCAAGAAACTGACTTTCCAAACCCCTCAGCACAACTCAAAAAAGCAAAAACAAAACTCTACAAGCAAATAACCCAACTTAAAATCTGCCAAACTGCCTACATATGGGTATCGCTCAACGTTTCTGGTTAGAAATGCTTTATTTAGCTGGAACCATTTTATAGAACTAATAAAATGTTAGAAATTTTAAAATAGCTTGCATTCGTATGAAATGATCACAGCTGTGCTACCTAATTCCACAGGAACACTGCCTGAAGAGACATTTCCATAGAATGCCAATAAGCAATTGCTATAAACACCCAGATGGCTAATTTTATCGGAGGACACAGAGGCTCAGACTTACACTGCAGCTCTACTTTTTATTGCTCACAACTACTGTGAAACACCCAAAAAAAGTGTCCAATTCCTAAAGTCACAGAGAAGCAATAACCACCCCCCGCCTGTTCCACGCTCTCCTCAGCATAGCCATTTGCACCAAACCGCCCTCATTTGCAACAGGGATGTTTCCAATTCCGTTAGTTTGATCCGGTTTCTGGTTGGAATGCCATTGGTAAGAGATCGTTACGGTTGGGTCGAAGGAGCCAACTGGCCTGTTTCTGATTGCTGGCTGTTACTCCTGTTCTTTCGCACGGTTTGTTTTGATTGCTGTGTCCCCTTCAGCTCAGCTCCCACTCAGAGTATATCTTTGGTCCCCACATTCACGGTAGAACAAACGCAGTTGCCGCCAGGCTCCTCTGAAGCCACACTGAGCTTCACTGATCTGCCTCCTGATTGTCCCATATTTCAGGCTGAGGCTGGAGAGAAAAGATGGAGATAACAGAGCTATCTGCTTTCCAGAAGAGCATCTCAAGTTCACCAGGGATTCAAAGCCAAAACAATGGTTTAAACGAGATATTTCCAGTGTTTTTTAATACAGAAGTTCTGATTTTATTAAGACCAGGAAGGGAAGACTTCTTCCATTTTACTCTTTGTGTATTAGCAGAAAAGCTCCAGTAGAGACCAACGCATATGCAAGAAGCAAAAAGATTTCTTCTGAAGGCAGGAAGGAGCGGAAGAGAACAGGAAAGTGAGCTGGTGGCACAGAAACACATTGCTCAGTGGACAGACAATTTGCAGACTCCTGTATATTGGATACCATTTTTTATGATTCATTTTTATTTGATTTTCCAGTGATAACAGGTGGCACAGAGAAAAACTGCCACAAAAGAAAAAATTAAATTACATACTGTAAAACTGTTTTTGTCCCATGGGAATTAGTAGAGCATAAACTGCTATTCAACAACATGAGATACGCCGACAGATAAATCTTAGTCTTCACAGAACAATCGGTGTTTAGTTGTCTCTATACTGCAGAGGAAAAAGGACAGAAAGCTACAGCCAGGGAGCTGAAGAAGGAATGGAAGCTGCAATATCATTTCAGTTAAACCCTCAAAGACAGAGTTTAGCTCGAATGTCCTTTCTGAGCGACAGGCAAGACACACATATTTATCATTGGGGCAGACCTATCAGATCAGGGTAGGTGGAGTGGGAGGCTACATTGTCTGTTGAACTACACAAGACCAGGCCCCGGGTAGCCAATTCTAATCCATGGATTAGAGAAAGAGAAATGTAAAATCAAACCAAGTTCTCCCTACACACGCCTATATTAAGAGAGAGGAAATGACACCACAAAAAGTGACAGGCACCTAAACTCACCTCACACCCTGTCACTGCTCTCACTCCCTTCCCTCTCATTCATGAAATGTTACAGAAAGATCTATAAAGGTGAAAATCTTTGTTTGTGCTCTTCTTTTTTAAAATCAGACCCATGCAAGTCTTTCAATACTCTCTTTGCTGGTGAATTATATCTACATTACATGATCTCCACTCTAATTACGCAATAAGTCAGAGAGAGACCAGACAATAAAGGACAGTTACCGAGCACCTTATTGGTGGTATAAATATTTTCTTCTGTTTTTAAAGATTTAAAGAAATAAAACTTTTAATAAAATGTTCTGTTTGCTCTGCCTCTTTGGCCAGTAACGGTGAGCACCAGATGTCCAGACACTGAAGCCAGCATTTGTTCTGCTGGCTGTCATGAAGAGGGATGAGTGTGAGCCACATTGTGTACCCATAAGAAGAGGAGAACATTAGGGAAGGAACTCTGGATAATTTTAGTATTATGACAGGTGCGGAATTGTGAAGAAAAGTAAAGTTTTGGTGCAGAAGAAGAGTTGTGTATTGTAGTGTAATTAATTCACCAGAGTCATAATAGAACAAAGTGGCAAGGAAAATAACAGTGCAAAACATTAAACAAGTTGAATATAAAGTATCAAGTGCAGAAAAAAAACAAAAAACAGTATTGCATTTTACAGTAACTCCTCACTTAGACATTCACTGGATTATTTCCATGCATTAAACAGTATCTACACAGTTGTTCCTGATTTATTCCAGCATAAGAGTGCTTTGATCCTGTTTAGTTTAACCCACTCTGTTTCCTATTTTGAAATAAGGATGTCTACACATGGAGTTGGTCTGAAACACCTATTGTGTTTTAAATTCACACACTACCTTAATTCGCATTAATTGTCAAGTATAGGAAACTTTTAAAGGGATACTACTCTGATGGGGCCCAAAACATTACCCACATCCATCTTAAAAAGTATATTTTCATATCCCTGGTAATATAAACACTATCATTTCTCCAAGACAATGGTTGCACCAGTGTAGAATCTCGGCTGATGAAGGAGCAAGTTAAAACATAGTGCATTGGGACTGCACTGGGATGGGGGGAGGGACAGCTCAGTGGTTTGAGCATTGGCCTGCTAAACCCAGGGGTGTGAGTTCAAACCTTGAGGGGGCCATTTAGGGTTCTGGGGCAAAAATCTAACTTGTCCAGTGCTGCAGCTTGAAGACAGCTAAGTATCTCTCAATTAAGGGGCATTTATAAATAAAGTGGAAGTTATTTTCTCATCCAGGGATTTCTATCAAGTTGGAGAAATTCTCTCTCTCTCTCTCAATAAAGGAGTTTGAAACGTGTGTCTGGGGGCAGCAGGATAGAGGGGGTGAAATCTAAGGCTTACCATCATGATTACATTCCAAGCCTCACAGAACTTGATTTCCAGCCTTGGTTTCAAACAAAGGCACATAGGGATTTCTGCTATTTTATGCAAACTAGTTTAAAAGCCAAAAACTGAGTAATGTTTGGGAAACCTCAAGCATAAATTAGGCTAATGCAGCTCCAAGAGACTGAACTTCTGGGTATTGTGTTACTTTACTGCATAACAAGTGGATGCCATGTGGTTCAGGAAGCTTTTAAACAGCAATAGCTGGTAATCTCTGCTATGCTCCTCAGCCTTGTCTTGCCAAGAGTGGCTAGATATCAAGCCAAAAACCCATCAGGGCCATCAACTTCCTGAACTACTAGAATGTCCTCCTACCCTCAGCAGGGAGAGGAGAAAAAGCAGTGCATGGCCACCACATTTGACTTCAACTTCCCCACAACACACACACAAAATGTTGCCATGAAAACATTGTTACCAACACCAGACTTTATATCCTTGACTGTATTTAAATAACTAAGCTTCAGTATGATGGGGGTCATCTAGGTACCAGTTTATTGCAGCTCAAGCAGACCCAGAGCTAGGAACAATGCACCGAATAGCTGCTGTTGTAGTAAGAGTATGATAAAGTTATCTCAAAATGGACATTAACTGTGCTATTGGCAAGATCCCCAAAATATTCAGGTTTATCACAGAATCACAGGACTGGAAGGGACCTTGAGAGGTCATCTAGTCCAGTCCCCTGCACTCATGGCAGGACTAAGTATTATCTAGACCAGTGGTTCTCAAACTTTAGCTACCCGAGAACTCCCATTTTTATTTTAAAATTTTCGGGGACCCCCAAGGCCCCCCGCTCAGCCCTTGCCCACCCCCTTCTCCAGCCCTTCCCTGAGGCGACCCCCCTGCCTTGGTCCTTCTCCAAGGCCCCGGCCCCGCTCACTCCATCATCCCCTCCCTCCCCTGCCCTCACTCACTTTCACCAGGCTGGGGCATGGGTTTGGGGTACAGGAGGTGGTGCGGGCTCTGGGAGGTGGTTTGGGTGCAGGGGGGGCAGGCTCTGGGCTGGGGGTGAGGGGTGCGGTGCTTCCCTCGGGCGGCTCCTGAAGCGACTGGCACATCCCTCTGGCAGCGGCTCCTAGGTGGGGGGAGACAGGAAGTCTCCGCTTGCTGCCCCTGCCCACAGGCACCGCCTCCACAGCTCCCACTGGCCGCAGTTCCCAGCCAATGGGAGCTGCGGGGGCAGCGCTCAGGGCGGAAGCAGCACGTGGAGACCCTCTGGCCTCCCTGGTGCAGCAGGGATGTGTTTGCTGCTTCCGGGAGCAGCGCGGAGCCAGGGCAGGTAGGAAGCCTGTTCCCCGGCGTGCTGGAAGGGAGGGGGAGGAGTTGAGGGGGAGGAGTTTCTCAGCGGGGCCTGTGAACCCCCTGGAGTACCCTCGGGTACCCCCATTTGAGAAACGCTGATCTAGACCCTCCCTGACAGGTGTTTATCTAACCTGCTCTTAAAAATCTTCAAGGATGGAGAGATTCCACAACCACAACCAAAAATAGGCAATTTTTATTCCAGTGCCTAACCACCCTGACAGTTAGGAAGTTCTTCCTAATGTCCAACCTAAACCTTCCTTGCTGCAATTTAAGCCCATTGCTTCTTGTCCTATCCTCAGCGGTTAAGAAGAACAATTTTTCTCCCTCCTCCTTGTAACGACCTTTGTAAAATGTACTTGTAAACTGTTATGTCCTCTCTCAGTCTTCTCTTTTCCAGACTAAACAGACCCAATTTTTTCAATTTTCCCTCATAGGTCATGTTTTCTAGACCTTTAATCATTTTTGTTGTTCTTCTCTGGACTTTCTCCAATTTGTCTACATATTTCCTAAAATGTGTCACCCAGAACAGGACACAATACTCCAGTTGAGGCCTAATCAGCGCGGAGTAGAACGAAAGAACTACTTCTCATGTCTTGCTTATAACACTCCTGCTCATACATCTCAGAACGATGTTCACTTGTTTTGCAACAGTGTTATACTGTTGATTCATATTTAGCTTGTGATCCACTATGACCCCCAGATACCTTTCTACATTATTCCCTCCTAGGCATTCATTTCCCATTTTGTATGTGTGCAACTGATTGTTCCTTCCTAAGTGGAGTACTTTGTATTTGTCCCTATTTACTTCAGACCATTTCTCCAGTTTGTCCAGATCATTTTGAATTATAATCCTATCCTCCTAACACTTGCAGCCCCTCCTGGCTTGGTATCATCTGCAAATTTTGTAAGTGTACTCTCTATGCCATTATCTAAATCATCGATGAAGATACTGAACAGAACCGGACCCAGAACTAATCCC
>NC_048316.1:1300914-1323885 GCF_013100865.1 Trachemys scripta elegans | reverse complement strand
GATTTGCCTCAGCCTCTCACCCGTCATAATGGTCTCCCCCTTACTCTCACAGAGATTGTGGAGCACACAGCAAGCAGCAATAACAATGGGAATATTGGTTCGACTGAGTCTGAGCGAGTCAGTAACATGTGCCAGCGACCCTTTAAACGTCCAAATGCACATTCTACCACAATTCTGCACTTGCTCAGCCTGTAGTTGAACAGCTCCTGACTACCGTCCAGGCTGCCTGTGTATGGCTTCATGAGTCATGGCATTAAGGGGTAAGCTGGGTCCCAAGGATAACTATAGGCATTTCAACATCCCCAATGGTTATTTTCTGGTCTGGGAAGTAAATCCCTTGCTGCAGCCGTTCAAACAGAGTAGTGTTCCTGAAGATGCGAGCGTCATGAACCCTTCCCGGCCATCCCATGTTGATGTTGGTGAAGTGTCCCTTGTGATCCACCAGGGCTTGCAGCACCATTGAAAAGTACCCCTTGCGGTTTATGTACTGGCTGCCTTGGTGCTCCGGTGTCAAGATAGGGATATGGGTTCCATCTATCGCCCCACCACAGTTAGGGAATCCCATTGCAGCAAAGCCATCCACTATGACCTGCACATTTCCCAGAGTCACTATCTGTGGTAGCAGCAGCTCAGTGATTGCTTTGGATACTTGCATCAGAGCAGCCTCCACAGCAGATTTGCCCACTCCAAATTAATTCCCGACTGACCGGTAGCTGTCTGGCGTTGCAAGCTTCCACAGGGCTATCGCCACGCGCTTCTCAACTGTGAGGGCTGCTCTCATCTTGGTATTCTGGTGCTTCAGGGCAGAGGAAAGCAAGACACAAAGTTCCATGAAAGTGCCCTTATGCATGCAAAAGTTTCGCAGCCACTGGGAATCATCCCACACCTGCAACACTATGCGGTCCCACCAGTCTGTGATTGTTTCCCGGGCCCAGAATTGACGTTCCACAGCTATAACCTGCCCCATTAACAGCATGATCTCCAAAGCGCCGGGTCCCGCGGTTTGAGAGAATTCTCTGTCCGTGTCCATGTCCTCATCACTCTCGTCGCAGCCTCCTTCTCGCCTGGTTTTTCAAGTTCTGGTTCAGCATAAACTGCACGATAATGTGCGAGATGTTTACAATGTTCATCACTGCTGTCTTGAGCTGAGCGGGCTCCATGCTTGCTGTGGTATGGCATCTACACAGTTCACCCAGGAAAAAAGGTGCAAAATGGTTGTCTGCCGTTGCTTTCACAGAGGGAGGAGTGAGGCTGTACCCAGAACCACCAGCGACAATGTTTTTTGCTCCATCAGGCATTGAGATCTCAACCCAGAATTCCAATGGGTGGGGGAGACTGCGGGAACTATGGGATAGCTACCCACAGTGCAACGCTACGGAAGTCGATGCTAGCCTTGGTACATGGACGCACACCGCCGAATTAATGTGCTTAGTGTGGCCGCATGCACTCGACTTTATACAATCGATTGCCTGAAAACGAATTTTGTAAATTTGGAGTAATCCCGTAGTGTAGACATACCCTAAGGTGCCACAAGGACTCTTCGTTGTTTTTTTCAGAGTGTCACAGCTAACTACAAGATGAAATAGATTGTTTAGCATTAGGAGTTAACACATATTGCAAGAAACCATTCAAGGGGAAGTGGGAAGTTAACACTTCTGCAGTCATAGAACAAAGGAGGGTTAGTGGGTACAGATAGTTGCAATGAGCCATAAATCGAGTGTCTTTATTGAGTCTCTGATTTTTAATCAAAGGAAAGTTATCAATTTAAGCTCCCAAGCTCATCTTTTGAAGGTGTTCCTTTGAAAACAAGGACTAAGAGGTCTAATATATCTGGCAGAATATAATGATATTCACATACCATACCAATAACCCTATAACTACCCCACACAGAACAACCCTCTCATTCACTCTTTCAACCAATCCCTTTCTCACATGCCTAGGAGAAAGTGGTCTATGCCATGTGCCCATCAGTTATAAATCTGGTATATTGGGATGTGAGGGGGTGGAGAGAGTTTCAAAGCCATAGGGCCATCATGAAAAGTGTCGCGCCAGCAGCCCTCTCTCCATTTATACCCAGGGTGAGTATATAGCTCAGTCACCTCCACTAATCACAAATGTACTGGTACCAACATCATGAAAGAAACTCTCTGAAGTCGTGAGGTCCCATGTCACACAAAACTCAATAGGTTAAAACCAACACTTTATACTGCGCCTGGAAACTGACAAGCAGCAAAAGGTGTTTAGAGATCCAGAGATCCATTTTAAACTAATGTGATCCTGTTATCACCACCAGATTAGTCCAAGACAGCAAATCTTAACAATCAAAATGAAATATTTATTTTAATGACTCAGAGAGACTGGTCTACTGATGTACTTACAGGCGAGCACGTGTGTAAGTGTTTGCAGGATCAGTGCCTAAGTGTTCTTTTTTCATTATGAAGTTCATCTTCAAAGGGAAGTTACGTTCGGGATAACCACAGAGCTTATTTAAAAGAGGAAACGGCTAAATCCTCTGACTTTTCAAAACAGACTCAGGACTGTTAACTATAACCGGCCTAACACCGAGTTTTATGCAGTGCTTAACACTTGCATTGGAATTTTATCATGTGGAAGTTCATGGCTTCAAGCAGGGTGGATACAAATCAATGATTTAAAAAAAAAAAAAAAAAAAAAGAAGAAGAAGATTTTTTTAATTTAAATTGGATTTTTTTGATAAAATGCTTTTTGAGGAAAAAACCTATCTAAAGATAGTTTTAATTAAGATACATTATAGCTCAAAGATATCTCATCATGGAATAGGGATTATAAATTCTAATTCTATAGTATGAGACAATGTATTCATGTAATGTTTAAGAAAAGTTTTGTAAATGAGATCCAATAGTTCCTGGATTAAGGATCCAATTTTATCGGGCTCCACAGGCTTCTGTACAGATTATTTAGGTTAATCTTTCTATCTACCCAATGGGACTCAATGCTCAATCTAGAAGATACCATCAGAGATGCTTAGTTTTGCAGTTCTGAAACTGTGGATTTGTCTCTCCAGAGGTAACATGCTTGTTAACAGCAAAAATGTTTTAAAATATAAATAATATATTCAGGTGAGAAATAACAAATCTCAACTCTATTGTCCCTCTGCAAATTTGCGTACACAGAGTCAATCCCTTACCTCTCTCTAAAAGTGCAAAGTTTCAAAAAGTTCAATGAATAGAAGATTGTTGGGGGCGGACTAGATCTGGGCAAGGAGAAGAATTCTGGAGATAAATGTGAGAAGTGAGGGACATATGCTTGTTTTGTTAAAATATTATGTGTTTGCTGTTGAAGAAAAAAATCCAGAATACTTAACATTGTTCTCTCCTCGCTCTTCTTTCCTACTCCCTTTTTTTTAACCTTCTCTCCTATAGAATCCTTTTCTTCCAATATTTAAAAGCATAATAGCCCTGGTCTTGGGGAACCCATCCGCTGATGAAACATTCAGCTTCACAGGAGAAAGGGTTACAGTATTTGTTTAGCTCTACAGGGCAGAGAGAGAATTAAAATATATGAAATATCAATAAAGCCAATCTCCCACCCTTCACCCAAAACAGAGATTGTGGATGGTGTAACAGTGTAATTCCTGTGGCCACCCAGCCTCTAGTTACCTGGGATGCCACTACTTGAGTTGGATGCACTGTGTTAAGCTGGGCTTTGAAAAACGGATGGGAAACCCACCAGGCAACGATCAGCCTTTTCAAGCCGAACTTTGTGGAGAAGGTCCCTAGGGTCCCTTGCATATGAATCTGAGGCATTAGATGTTAGATATCAGCTTCGAAAACTGCTGGTAGTAAAGTCTTAAACAAACATGAGGTATGGGAAGGACTTGCACGATGCTGACTTTAAAACCACTTTACAAAAACCTGGGGATTAAATCTGTCTTTCAGAACTATGTAGAAGACACATTTGGCAGGTAATATGCTTTGCCAAGGGCAAAAGGGTGAGATTTGTTGTGGAGAATCCCAGCTGCTTAACCTTTGCAAGTTTGAATTAAGAACTCTTAAGTTACTTTTCTCTGACTTTCTTTGTGACGTAAGGAAGAGGAAAAGGTTCCATAGGTGTCAGTTCACTCAATTTCTAGTCATCAGATTATAAAATGAGTTAAAATTCAGGACACATCCTGCAGGGCGGCTAACGGCCAAGTTTCCAGTGCTTGGCCTGTCTAGTTCTAATGAGACTCAAAAGGTCTGTTTCATTCTTTTATATTCAACCTGGCACTTCATTTGGATTCTCAAGAGCCACCTAAGTACGTCTACTTTAGCTACGCTATTCACGTATTCAGCTACGCTATTCATTCTTTTATATTCAACCTGGCACTTCATTTGGATTCTCAAGAACCACCTATAGTCACCTATATCCACTACTGTTTATATTTACATACTAGTCACCACAGAGCCCATATGCAATGATGAACAGTGGAATAAAACTAAGTCATTTAGGGCTTGTCTACACTACCCGCTGGATCGGCGGGCAGCAACTGATCCAGCGGGGGTCGATTTATCGCATCTAGTATAGGTGCGATAAATCGACCGCTGAGCACTCTCCTGTCCACGCCGGTACTCCACCAGAACGAGAAGTGCAAGCGGAGTCGAAGGGAGAGCGTCAGCTGTCGACTTACCGCACTGAAGACATTGCGGTAAGTAGATCTAAGTACGTCTACTTCAGCTACACTATTCACGTAGCTAAAGTTGCGTATCTTAGATCGATCCCACGTGGTAGTTTAGACAAGCCCATATTTGTAATTGTGATACCGCAAATTAATAGTCTTAATCTCTACACATCCACGGTCTAGGATATGCAGGTAGAAAGCTGTACAGACCCAGAAAGAATTTAGCAATGGAAATCTAAAATACTGGCTGTGACCTTCCATATAATCAGTACTGCAATTTAGGCTTTCACTATATATATGTATTAAATATAAGAACTTATGTTAATATAACATAAGGTTGCATTTTTAAACATTAAAGTTCTACACATATCATACCCCATTTTGCCTCGAATATGTCCATGAAAACCCTTTTAAAGTCTATAACAGCTGGGTGTGAAACACTTTATTTGTGTTCATCACTACTCACCATTTGTGGGTGAACTTTAACTTATGTTATTTAAGTCTCTGACTGCCAGATTCTGGGACTGGATGACAGGGGAAAGGAAACTCACCCTATTCTATTCACTCCCTTGGAAGAATCTGGCACTGGCCATTGTCGGAAGACAGGATGCAGGGCTAGATGGACCCTTGGTCTGACCCAGTATGGCCATTCTTATGTATGCCCTGACTTTTCAATGTTTAAAATTGCTACCTTGATGAAAAAGTAGTGTTTAATTCAATCAATCTATAACTATTTAATTTGCTTTTTTCCTTTGCAAATTAGCATGAATACAAGGATTCTGGGTGGACTTCCTACTGAAAGGTTCAGTTTACAAAGTGTATCCCCACCATACATCAGAAGGCTAAAAAGTCAAAGGAAAAAATGCAAAACAGCCGTGCTAAAAACGGGCATCTTCTCACTCCAGGTAATTGTGTTTAGGGAACGCATGTGCCAGTTTCTCCAAATTGCCTGTATTGCTGCTACCAGCTGCTAGCTGCCTACAATATGTTTGAGACCTTCAGAGACAGGAGGACACAGGTTGGGAACAGGGGCCTCACTATGTACCGAAACCAGCTACTGGGTCTGAGCCTCCAGATTCAAGAGGCTTGTTATTTTCTACCTAAACATTTAACACACACCTGGGTCTGTGGTTTCTAGGCATTTTATGCAAATTGAGAAAAGCTTTAAATCTGTTCACAGTAGGATCCTCATATCCTCCCCATCTTTTTTTAAAATGCATTTGGGGGTGGGGGTTTTCTTCCCTTGTTTCTCATTCCTCTTCTCTCTTGTACAGGTTTGTTGTGGCCACAGCTCTCTCTAGCAGCAGATATACATGCATACCCCAAACACAACACACAGATAACCACAGAGGTGGACTGCATCATGCACATCAGCAACAATACAACACACTCAAGCGATGGGGTTATACATACACAAAGTAGCAAGGTAAGCCTCCCATTGCCTTGGGTGTGCTATGAGTCACCAACTGGATGGCAGAATGTCTCCATCACATGAGAAACATTCACAGGATATCACATCCACACAGCCACCTGACAATCTATTATGCTTCTAAACTGGTTGTTTTATTATTTTGGTTAGTAAATTCCAACTGGCATGTTCAGGAGGTTCCAATATATCCAAGTTCAGAACCCACTCAAATTGCCCTGCAAATCTCAGACATTAAATAAAGGCACAAGTTACATGTGGTGTCCACCTCCCCTCACACATACTTAGAGACTCCACATAAACATATGCCTCAGACAGCAAATACACAGAATATAGAATCCTTCTGTACAGAAAGGAAACGCAGGGTAGAAAAGTTTAACAGTACTTAGAACACTGGCAGCTGTTCAAAGGTAATGCTACTTCCTCCCTGGAGAGAAAGCTATTACTCAGGTGGGACAGGACTTATATCAAACAATTCATCCAGCTGCAGGAATTCTTTGAAGGCTGCTGATGCTTGCTCTATAAAATAAGCTCCATTTCAGATGGATTTTTCTTTACAGTATAAGTAATGGGTTCATTTTATCTACTGCCTATTAGTCTTGATACAGCTCACAGTTAATACCTAGTGTGTACTATACACTAAAGGTGGCTTTATCTTTCAATGCAGACATTGTCACATGGTATATTATTAATATGAAATACTAAGATCAGACCCTGATATATGAGAATTTGACTGGTCCACTCAGCTTTTTGCCACAAATTTGGTTAAATAAATATTCATTTAAAAGGTTTTAGGAACATGTTTCATTTGTGACATGCTCCCTATTTGAACTGATTGTGGGGTGTATTTTTTTTATGATGGGATTACATCATCATGTTGCACAAAGTCATGTGACATTTTGCCAGGAATATATTGTCCCCACAGAAGAGGGAACAGGGACAATACCTGGTCCCTAGTGAACAGGGAATTAATGCTCACACCTTGCACAGGTACTCAGAGAAAGGTCTACAAGCATGGCTGCCTGGGAGACAGAGAGAGGGGGCTCCTGGCCAGAAGTCAGAGCAATTCATGGAGCCCCATTCAAGAAGTGCTGTTTATTTTCTACTACTTTATTTTCTTGCTGTAAACAACACAATCTAACCCTCAAGAATGAATTGTGTGGAAGTGACCTCCCTGACACAGATGGGATTTCTTTTTGGTTGCTAAACTATTTAATCAGTTTAAACTGTATTTTGCACTTAGTTTGAAATTAAAAACTTGGGGCCAGATCACTCCCTATTGAGAAAAACAACGTGAGTGACAGGAAACTCCATGATGTTTCCTTGGCTGGCACCTGTGGCATCCTAAGACCTCAGGTGATGGATGAGGAAACCCCATGCATGTTATGGGCTGCTCTGGATATACTGAATAAGGAACAATGGACCTACATTATGAGTCAGGCTAACTACCTGTCCACATAAAAAAGTTAGTTATGAAAACAACTCGGACAAAACAACAAGCGTCTGTTTCAGTTAGCTAGCCTGAAGGAGATAATGCCATTAGGAATCACTGCGTTGACAACAAATGAGTTTGAATGGAGGTATGAAGGTGGTGTACCAAATCCATGAAGGAATTCATCACCTGAAACAAGAGATCCTAACAGCTAAAACCAAAACTAAAATCGGATGTTGTAATATGAGAACCATGTGGGACAGTAGGAAACTGAGTCAAATAGTCAGAGAAATGACTGTTCGATATTAGTATTCTTGGAGTAAGTGTAATGAGTGGACGCGAAAGACTCCATTCAGACAGTATCACGGTACTCTACTCCGGAACGCAAGATGGGAACCACAATAAAGTTATATAATGTTACTGTGATAGTCACAAAGTTATATGCTTCTGAAATTTGGCAAATGCTAGAAGCCCACAACAGGAAACTTGATGCATTCCATCAGAGATGTCCGTGGAGAATACTTGGTGTCTCCTGGTGGGCTAAAGTAACTAATGCTTTTGTGTTACAAAGGACAGGCCAACACGCTGTAAAGACAATGATTTGAGAAAGAAGGCTGAAGTGGTTTAGGCATGTTGTAGAGCTGTAAAAACATATATATATTCCTAGACAAGCCCTTGACTGGACACCATGCAGTGGAAGAAGGATAAGAGGAGGACAAAAGATAACATAAGATAACCATTGAAAAAGATGTCACTCATGGAAAAAGACTGAAATGGAGCAAGAAACATGGCATTAGACAGAGGTAGAAACACTGGGTTGCCTTGTGTCACAGGGCACAAGAGCATCTGCTCTTGGGGGGCAGGGGAAAGGTTTTTGTTCCTCTCACCACTTGTAGGGATTTGGCCTTCAGACTCCAAGGATGGAAAACTACAGTGGAGCCATGCTATCAGAGACTCCCCCACCAATAGCTGTCCCATTAATCTCTCATTTAGGTTTATATAGTGCCCAAGGTCTGGTCTGATGTTAAACGCTAAACTGGTGCAATGTTGTTTATGGACACACTACACTGGTATAAATCTGATTACAATGGTTTCACTGGCATCTCTTAAATAACAGAGCGTGTTGGATAGATTTGTCCCAGTCACCCACAGAGGGGAAGATTTGGCTCCTAAAACTGAAATGACACACACAATGCTGAGGCCAAAAAATGGCTTAGTGCCACACACCGTCACTGCTGTAAGTTTTCAGCTGCAAATTCCAAGCTTCATTGTGGAACGGAACCAATAATGTATTTCAGTGCTCTGCTAGCTTCTGTTAACCCTGGTGGGACAATGAATAGAAGTCAATGATTTCATAGTAACCAGCTTGGAGTGAGCAACTGAGCCCAGGCAGAAGCTAGTAAAGGGGAGGATAAGGAATGGATAAATTCTCTTTTACAGCACTTTACAGCTGCTCACTGAGAAAAAAAAAATCTTTAATCTCACAGACTAGCTGATTGTGAAAGTGTTTTAGGTGAAAGACATTTGCATGAGACTGGAAAGACACCGATGACACATTTGTCACAGAAAGATGTTGCTTTTCATGGTAATATTCTATTAGGGAACTCTCTGAATGTCAGATTTATTGTACCCTTTTCAAAAAAGAAGAAACAAGCATTACTTGAAAATCCATCCTGATGTTCTAAAAGAGAGAGACAGAAATGACTAAACAAGAGTGCCTTCAAATAGATAGTTCTGATATCACAAGTATTTCAAATTAGGCTGGATTTAGTCCCTTTTGTGAGATATATGGTAAAGAATTTCTCTTACCTCCCATCCTTCCATTTCCAGTCCTCTCCTCCCATATATGTCATAAATGGCTCTTGTCTGTGGATCACTAAGCACTGCAAATTAAAACCAAACATGCTCAGAGTACAGAACTCAGTTTTCAGTCTTTCCTTCAAAATTTTTGTTGTCAGAAGAGGGTTGCGGTGCAATGAAGTTTAAGAACCGCTGTCCTAAGCTAATTCTTATTTGTCCTGTCTACACACCCAATATCACTAGACGAAAGCCACCTGGTTTTCTTTAACTTCTCAGCAAAGATTTAATAGCAAAGGCAAGGCTGCAGTAAGGTCCCATATTATTAAGACCTCATTACTTTTACAAAATACATCTTGATGCATTTGCATACTTCTGAGTATTTTGGATTCTTTTTTTAACAGAGAATTATAGTGATACACACTGTAGAAAGCCTTTATGTCAATAGAATTTCCATCTTAAAGGCCTTG
Source organism: Trachemys scripta elegans (assembly GCF_013100865.1). Lineage (NCBI taxonomy): Eukaryota > Metazoa > Chordata > Testudines > Emydidae > Trachemys > Trachemys scripta. Next base: position 1,314,121 of record NC_048316.1, on the reverse strand, counting down.
TTCTCTCAGAAACCCGTAACATTCCCTGAAAGGTTTTTTTGGGGGATTGATTGATTCATTGGACCTTTACTTAGTGAAAAAATTCACTATTTTGCCAGGGAATTTCTTTAAACTCCCATTCATTTTTAGGGGGCAGGCCATCATAGCATTTGTCTTCCTTCCTTCCACTCACTATACCAGATTGACCCAGTTCCATGTGGTTCTCTGCCTGCTACTCCACCCATGACAGCCATTCCCATCTGGGCCATGAAGAAGTGATAACATTTGCACTGGGCCATGAACATCTTGCCAAATGCCATTTAACCAGATTAATATCACTTATCATTTAAGTGAAAAAGTCCATATATAATTTCAAACACCTGCAAAACTCCAAACCACCAAGAGAATCGGTCAACCCATTTTAGTAATATAAACAAAAAAGATAGGAAAATCTTCAGAAAATTAATTCAATCTATTAGCTCCCCTGCCACAAACATATCCATTCCAAAAGCCTTCTGTACTTTATGCCAAGCTTCCCAGAACAGTTCGACCCTTGGCTAAGATTTCAGTTGAATTGTTTTGGATCTGGTGAAGCTAAGGGGAAATATTAGTGTTAGTTTTTTTTTTTTTAATCAGTTTTATAATGGAAAATTAGCTTCAATCTTAACTATGGAGAGGTTAGCGAGCTAGTCACCTCTCCTACGTAGATACTGTGACGTTATCTGATTAAAATATGACCATGTAGATCATTGTTGCTACCACTGTTATATAATTGCAACAAATCTTGTACAAATTATGTCAAGTAAGGTGTCTATGGAAGGTTATGATTTGCTGAATATGATTATGCTATTTGTATGCATGTATCATTTTTGTATTTGAAGTTATTAGTATTAGCTCTAGACCTGGATTTAAAAAGTTTGCTCCTGGGGTAACATCCACAAAGTATTTAGCCGGCACATCTTGAAGGGACTATTCAAATTAAGTGGCCTATTAATGAACACTTAACTCAATGGAAGATGCCTATCTACTCTTAATGGAATTTCCAGCCATGACTAAGTTAGTCATGCATGGACATGTGACTCACTCATGTGACTCCAAACTCCATCTTTTACCTGTAATTTTCCACTAGCTGTGCTGAGGGCTTTGTTTGAAACAATGGATTTCCCTCCACATGGCAGAATCTATAAAAGGCGCTGGAAACCCCTCCATTTTGCCTCTTTTCTACTCCAACCTCTGGACTATGGACTTATACTAAAGGGAGAATCTAACCAAGGGACTGAGAACCTTCCAATGATTTGGAAGCAACCAGAGACTTGACTTAAGCCAACAGTTTATTCCATCACTGCTATAAACCTGAACCAAGAACTTTGCAATTATTGTATGTATTTGATTCCTTTAACCGATTTTAACTCTCACCTTTCTTTCTTTTTATGAATAAACCTTTAGATTTTAGATACTAAAGGATTGGCAACAGCATGATTTTTGGGTAAAATCTGAGTTATATATTGACCTGGGTACGTGGCTGGTCCTTTGGGATCAGAAGAACCTTTTGGTTTGAAGAAATTGGTTTTAAATAACCACTCATCACTAAGTTTAGTGTTTTTGGTGGTGATACAAGGACTGGAATACCCAAGGACACTGCTTTTCTGACTTCTTGTTAGCCAGTATGCTGAGACAGAAGTTTACTTTTGTTACTGGTTTGGTATATTTCATGGGAGAAATCCAGTCTTGGCATGCGTCTGCCCATTTCTCAGCAGTTTGTCCTGAATTTGGTATTCTCAGTTGTGACCCACGGAGGCACGGTTACAGATACTATTTTTCACAATTCCCTCTGAAAGACCAACATGTTGTTGGTCGTGGGTTTTAATTTTTGCAATCCCCAACCTTGTCTGTAAAGCCATTTGATGCTGAATAAGCAACAGTTTATGTTTAAGGTTGCAACACATAACAAACAAAGCCAGGAAATTCAAAGAGAAAACTGACCTGTTTACAGCAGAATGTCAGCGCTCTCTGAATTTCCAGAACAAGATTTAAAATGCAACCTTTTTTTTTTTTTTTTTTTTAAATTGAAGGATCCTGAGTTTCCATTCCCCATCATCACCCACTCAAGGTCTTCAGTGCTTTGTTTAAGTGAGAGTTTCCATATATGCTCAGGCCTAATTAAAAGATGCTGTAAACAATTCCACCCACGTTCAAGTCTAATGGGCAGAAAGAAACGCTGACCATTCAGAAAACAGAGGAACCAAACTTCTTCAGCTAATTCTCTGGGATTTAATAAGGAATCATTTATTCGCTGTTTTGCTTTAACTTCCCTCTAGGCTAAATCACCGAATGTTAAGTTTGCTGCTGCAGCAGTTTTACCACAGAACAATCCTACTGGCTCCTAATGCACTTACATTTCAGTTACTTCTCCCCAAATCTCCAAAATGTGGTAAGCTCTCTCTATCAATAATTCAGACAACTACAAGACTGTATCAGCCAAGTCCAGATAACAGAATATAATCTGAGGGAAACAGTTTCAATCAAATCTTTTGCAGATATGGATTCAGTGCATCTGCCCCGACTGCAGATCCAAATCTGGTAAGACTCAATTGTCTCAGCTATGCACATTCATCACCCAGAACATTCAGACTGTTTCACTGGCCACTAAAATCTCATTTTAGGAAAAACAGTGAATCGAGATACAAAATTAGCTTTTATTCGTGATGTGAAAAGTCTTTATTTTAGAGAATAACAGTCTTTCCTTTCACTGCCCCTTAACTGTGCCATTTCCCCTGTGACTGGTAGGAGAACTCAGGCCACCCCTCTATACTGGGTCCCAGCGTAGGGACCTTATGACAAGCAGTTGAGATCTGCACAGTCCTATCCCTTACTGCCACATCTGTGTGCTACTTCCTACCTTGCCTTGTATCACCCTCACAGTGACTGCAGCCTCTCTCTCTGCAGCCCCTTCTACTCTCAGCTACTGGGCTTTATACTACATTCCTGTCCAGTTGAGCTTCCTCTTTAATTAGTCCTTGTAATTAGTCCCTAGCTCCTCCTCTAGGTGCGGCCCAGGCAGTAAATTGGCGCACCTAGCCATCTTCATCCTTTCAGGCCTTGTGTGGGGTGGACACCCCAGCACACTCAATTACACCATTGATAGCATGGAATACCAACAGTATTTACCTAACAGAGAGTTAAACTCATTGTTTGTACAGTGCTTGGAGATCTTTGGGGGGAAGACGTTAAGTGCAAAGTACTCTTGCTATGTCATCCTTAATTAGGCCTTCGAATGTGTGGAAATTCTCACTAAAAAGAGGACTGAAGACCTCAAGGGCACATCTACACTGCAGTTGGGACCGTGCTTCCCAGTGCAGGTAGACAGATGCATCCTGCTGCTTCAGCTAGTGCTGTAAACGTAGCAGTAGCTGTGGCGCACAGGTGGTAACTTAAGCTAGTCACCTGACCCCCTGGGTACATACTCCAGTGGCTAGCCCAAGCTGCTGCCCATGCTGCCATGGCCACACTGCTATGTTTAGCATGTGAGTATGAGTAGACCTAGCGTGGGTTTCTCTACCCATGCTGGGAATGCACAGAAATGGAATGGAAACTCAGGACCCTTCAGCCTGTGATGGGATGTTAGATGGGGTGGGATCTGAGTTACTAGAGAGAATTCTTTCCTGGGTGTCTGGCTGGTGAGTCTTGCCCACATGCTCAGGGTTTAGCTGATCACCATATTTGGGGTCGGGAAGGAATTTCCCTCCAGGGCAGATTGGCAGAGGCCCTGGGCGTTTTTCGCCTTCCTCTGCAGTGTGGGGCACGGGTCACTTGCTGAAGGATTCTCTACATCTTGAAGTCTTTAAACCATGATTTAAGGACTTCAATGGCTCAGACATAGGTTAGGGGTTTGTTGCGGGAGTGGGTGGGTGAGATTCTGCAGCCTGCGTTGTGCAGGAGGTCAGACTAGACGATCATATTGGTCCCTTCTGACCTTAAAGTCTATGACTCTATGACAAAGAAACAGCTAAATTTGCCTTTCAATTTGAAGTTTTCGAGCACTGGTCTCTGTTCAAGGTGAATTTTTTGAAAAGTTTAAACAAAACTAGAGATTGAAAAATTTAGACTTACAACATTATAAAAACATTCTTGCAACTTATTTATTTATTTAAAAACAGTTCTGATGGCTAGGGACCGAAAGTTGACATTTGACCTGCAAACAGCACTTTTCCGATTAAAAGTGCTTCTGGTAGACAGAAAATGTATTTTGTTTTGACCAAGTTAGGACATGTGCAAACACACACATGCACAGCACATTTTGCATGGAATTTTCTCATTAAATTCATGTAGGACAGAGCTAAGAAAGGGTCACACTAAGCATCCTGCACAGCTAACTAAACTGCACAGTGAAAAATTGAGTGGAGCTGCACAATGAATGAGACAAGGACTCCACATCTTATTGTAAGACTCCTCACCTCATTCACTGAACACACTGCAAAATTATTATTTTGTGTTGTGATAATCTGTAGTATGAGGTACAAAAACCATCTACTGCACACTTTTCGTACAAGTGACTTTCATACTAACTTTTCACAATGATTTTTCATACAATTCACTTTCAGGAGGTCTGGCCGACATGAGGTAATGCACAGAATAAGGAGGAGGTAAAAATGTGTGTTTTAGCCATAGCTGACAATCTAGGCAGGTAAACACCCATTAAAAATAAATTATAATAAGAGATTATAAAAAATAAGACCCTATCTGGATTCCAATTCAAAATGCAACTCTTGCTCTTCAAATGTACTCATTTTCCATTCTTTGGGCACATACTAGTTTCAAAAACAAAGTACTGATTTTCCAAAGCACCAAGTGAAAAGTGCAAAATTAACCATCATCTTTAAAGGAATCTCTCTTTTTCGCCAGACTACACAATTCAAGCATCAGAAAATCCAGCATCTACTATGAAAACAGTTTCTGCAAATCTAAGCCTTCCACTGACCTTCATAAGCCTGGTGAACAAGGTTAAACAGTTGCTCAGCTTGTGTTTTGAGCTCTGGGTCTCTGTGCTTGTCTGGATGGTACAACATACATAGTCGGCGATAGGCAGCTTTCAGCTCTTCCTGAGAGGCCTGTGAAAAGGAACAAAATTCATTTAGAGCACAGACAATGCTATTTAAGCATTATCATCAAAATCAGCCCTGAAACGGGAACCCATCAGACACAATCCAACACATTTAGTTATACTAAGTACAGAGTAAAATGAAGTTATACTTCATTATTTAAATACAGCTTTTCGCATGGGTTAATAAAATATTAGCACCAATTTTTATGTGACATGTTTTCCAAGCTGTCACAAAAGTATCCGCTTGCATACCTGGGTGTAAAAGCAGGACCCAGTAACAAAAGACATTACCTTTGTGTGCATATGTTATTTTAATTAGACCAAGCCAGTATATTCCCATTTCAGTTTTGTGTGGCATGGGATAGCTAAAGCCAGCTCTGACAAAAGTTTATAAAATCTCAGGATTTCACACCAGACCCCTCCTGTATTTTAATTCCAAAACATTAAACACAAATCAACTTAGAAAAAAAACAAAACAAAAAACTGTGGACATTCCACATTCCGCAACAACAAAGGTCGGAGAGTTAAGTATAAAATTCCACAAACATATCTCTGTGCTATATACTGTGACAGCAGCTTTCCCATGTAGCAAAAACAGTATGCTCTAACTCAAAGGCATATAATCCTCTCTAGACAGACAGACTACTCCGGTAGCAATTTGAAGGACAAATAAAATGAGAATATTCCACTAAATCCATGAAGAAAAATTTGCTTCTTTACTGCATCCACGCTGGATTGTTTAGATACAGCCTGGCTCCGCTCCAATGACATTAGGGGGAGACAGATTTTGGATAGCTCTTTAGGAATCAATGGAGTAACAAAACATTCCTGCCTCTCTGTCATTCCCCAAGAAACCTCCTCACAGCAATCTTACTGGAGAGTCCGTGATCCCTACGGAGTCCCTGTAGCTGTTCCCTCTGTTTCTCTTTCCCTGCAGTAATCCTACACTTCTTTGGACTTTTCAGGTTATTCATAGCTGGCATTAATTTAGCAACAACACACTTAAACAAATTAGCAACTGAGAGACAGAGGTTGCCATACACAACTCATGAAATTTCAGACAGTTCCAAAATTATGACAGCAGGAGTGCATTACTGGGTTATTCATACTGTGTAGCATGAGACAGGAAGTTGGCTTTCTGGGAAGAGGGATGGCTTCAGAGTGCAATTGCTGTAATAGCATCACAGGCATCAGTTGGGTTCCCTTTTAGTAACTGTGGTCACCCTTCTACTAGAACAAAGGATCAAAGAGGTCAGATGCTGAAGGGGTACAAAGAGTAACATGTGACTAAAGGGTCACAAAGAAAAATAATTCATTTTTATAGTACACTTTAAAGGTATTTATTTAGCTAGATTCCACTGACATTTAATGCCTTTCAATGACTCAGGTTTGCATAGCTGTTTACCTCAAACAAAGGTGTCACAGCATTTTGTGCTTCAACCTAATCCCCTTTCTCAAGTCAGAAGTGATCAAGAGAAAATGAAAAGTCAGGCTCTACCTGACAACTGTGTTCATTATAATATGTAAAATGGGACTGACTCTATTTTTGTGAGCAGTTAGAACTACTTATTTATTCTGCAGGTTCTTCCATTTCAGATGAATATTTCCAAGTCAGACAGCAGTAGGGTGATCTTCTAGACTTGTCTGGCTCAAGAAAGCAAATGTACCAAAAGAGCAGTGATTTTTCCTTCTGCTATCTCCTTGTGCTCTCTTGATTATTAAAATGAAACTAGATGAGAAGGGAGTGGAATATCCAGTTCCACTGTGACCTTTTAAAATCAAATTAATGATAAATGATGGCTTAATGTGCTATTGATTAATAGAAATGAGCAGTTTCATTTTTCATAAATATCATGTTCAATAAAATGTTATATTGGGCCTTTCATCATAAGTGAATAGCTAAGGTCATTGATTCAATATTTCATGAATGATAACTTCTTTGAAGCCACTACAGAAATACTGACAACATTTCAAATTATAATGATACATAAGTCACTAATAATGATGTTTTCAGTTACATTCTTATTAATAAAGCTGTGAGCAAAATTAAGGTGCATTATCCCCCTATTTGGGGATTAAACAGATGCATTTAGTGTCTCAACCATCCAGTTATACTTTCATAGGGTCTAAATCTATTATAGATTAAATGTTTATATACTAGAAAATTGCTAGTGAATGGATTTAGTCTTCTCATCAGGACTGTGAAGTTCAGTGGCCATCTATTATTTTCAGATTAGGTGCTACGCCATACTAAACTGAGTTTCTCTTATAGAAGTGCAAATTCATTTCACACCATCACCAAGCTGACTACAAGTAAGATGAGTGCGCTTTGATTTTCAAAAAGGATTAATTAAAAATATTCTCTCTTTCAATGTGCATTTCTTTGGATAACACCCTAGTCCAGTTTCATCTGCATGCTGCATTCTAACATAGGATTATTGCAATTATAGTGTGTTATTGAGGAGCTTCTAATGTAGCTAAATCAAGCTTTGGTGTCCCCAAATATTTATGTAGCTCCCCACTTCATATTCTTAACCCTTTAGTCCTGATGTGCTCATACAAAATGACATGTCAGGAACTGATCAGAGCTCTAAGGCCCTGTTTATACTAAGAAAAAAGGCACTGCAAATCACTGATGGGAACGCTGAGCTTGCAAAACACGTACTGCACCTTGCAGTAAGAGTCAATCTTTTTTGTACCAGTTGTCCCAAGCATTGTAACCATATCTAGCACACATCCAGCTGAACCAGAACAATATACAACAGTTTCTCAATTCATTTACAGGAAGCTTTGCAGCTATACCAATTTGGGTCAGACAACACGGACTCAAGTGCCAGATGATATACAACTCTACTCTGTCCTTCACCACATACCACCACACTACTACCACCAAGATTGCCCAAGTGCTTGGACAAGATCAGCTCATGGATAAATTAACAGCTGGCTGATGCTAAAACTGAGCAAAACCAGTGATGATGGTAGGCAGAGGAAAGCCCTTTGAAGAATTTGCAACCTTTGGTTGAAGGTGCATATCCACAATTGGTCAATTTGGTCCATAGTCTAGGAGAACTCTTGGATTCCTCACTGACGCTATATTTTCTCACAGAAAGCATTACTCACAGATGCTGCTATCATCGCTGGTTGGCTAGGAGACTCCATTCCATTGTAGCAGGTGACCTTTGTTACTTCTCGGCAGGACTATAGCAATGTGATATATCGGGGCAGGAAGTATTCAGCACTTAGGAAACTCTAATTAGTACAAAATGCTGCAGTGCATCTCCTCAACAACAGAAGCTACTATGAGTCCACCAAACCTGTCCTCTGCTCCCTACACTGGCTTCCCAGAGAAATTCAAGGATCTCAAATTCAAGGTTTTGATCCTTATCTTCAAGGTACCCCACAGCCTGGGCCAGTGCTATTTAAAGCTGTGGGATGAAAAATGTGGTCAACAACTATGCTCCTTTGACACAGTAAGTAAAGCTCATTTGTGCGGGACACAGGACTTCTGCAGAGGCCTGTCTGAGACTGTCGAATTAACTGCCCCAAGAACTAAGGACCATCACAAACCCACACCATCTTACATCTTTCTCTGAAGCACTTGACATTGGCCCTTCTCAGAAACATGTACTGGACTTTCTTGGCCTATTGGCTCATCTGTTTCTCTCTGTCTCCTTATACTTCACTGATCACCAAAATATTTGAGTGCCACACAAATTGATTAAAGTGAACACAAGATGATCCCTCCCTTTTTCTCCCCTTCCCCGAATCAGCTGACATTTTCCTTTATTTTTAAATTGTAGATTTGATGGGGCTATTGAGGGAAGCCTTGGTTGAAACCATTGTGTTCACATTTTGCTCTGAAGTTGATATAAAGCACTTCATCTTTAAAAACATCTTTGCCTGTATATCCTAATATAATGACATCTGCACAGCTTTGGGAATAATATCCTTCATGAATCACTGCAGAAGAACATGTTAACAAGCACAAAGCTTGTTTTTGTAGGGTCTGTGAAAAATATAGCAATGCCCTGCCATATCCTGGACAAACCTTACTGAATTAAGTTGAACTTTATTGAAATAAATTTAAGTATCTTAAGAGCTGATCTTAAAAAGGACTCTTTTAAACAACAGCTAAACAAGAATGAACTGCTAATTAAATAGGTTTCCCAGAATGCAAATGCATCTTCTCTGGTTATGCAAAAATTCAGCCTTTGAAGCTTTGCAAGGTGGGAACCTTTTATCTGCTGATCACCTGTCACATGAGGACAAATCAAAGACCCCAAAACCATACAAAGAAGTAAAGCATCGATTTCCCGGTTGTACTTATGCTGAGCAAAAAATGTAATGATCTGGTAACCACAGGAAACCCCCTGGGTGGGGTTTAAAGGACTATTCACCAGCCAGGGCTCTTGTTGGCATAAGAGGGAACCTCTGGCAAGCTCATTAGCATGCACGTAGGTTCTTTTACTGTTTTAATGTTTTCTCAGTAACGCTTTTACTTTCAGAATAAATGTGCTTGCTTAGAAAGAGGTGTAGTAACGTGACTATTGGAATTACACTGTTTCCTGTCTCCAAGAAGAAAAATAAAGCAGGGTTCCTTAGGCAGTCTGACTTTTCTGAGGAATTCACAGTGTAGATAGAGATCTATGCAGCCTGGAAATACCCAGTCAGGAGGGAAGGAGACGTGTCTCCACCCAAGAGAAGCAACAACTGGAGAGCTGGAAGTTGTAAGAATGCGTCTCCTTGCCAGACCAAAGAGGGGGAATACAGGTGCAGTTGTCCTACAGGACCAATACCCATTGTTTCTTCACATTTTTCAGTGATTTCCCCCACCAGATTCAAATAAATGTACAGTTGGCCAAATTATACACATTACAACTTGGCAAATTTCACAAGTAAAAATTAAGCTTTCATCTTGTACATGAAGAAAATTAGGGTTCTTAGAGCCAAACTTATAATGTACAAAGCTTGTTTTTTATGGAGTGTTTTCTTCCTGTTTGTTTTCCTTAAAAACAAAATACTAAAATAGTAAGAGAGAAGACAGATTACTTATTTCTGTAAGCATGCTGCCACTCTTCTACAGACCTGGAAACTGCTGCCAAATATAAAGAACAGATTATTTGTAATTTCATTATGCATGCACACCAGTACAAAAAAATTGCTCTTAATATTCAGAAACTGCCATCCCCACTAACTTCATTTTAACATCATCCTTTCTCACAGCCTCCCTCTAAAGCAAAAAAATAAACAGGGAGATTTTTAAGGGCCTGCAACAATTATTTCATTTTCTTTTTAAATGAAAATAGTCAGGTTATTTCTCCCTAAAGCACACTGAACAAATTATCCTACATCAAAAGAGCTCTCAAACAACACAGGATTTTATTTACGGTATGTGCTACAATAGCTAGACACAATGGCATGAGTAACGAAAGGTGTGACAGCCTTAACTTAGAATACTGCTTAGTTTTGATTGGTTTGTCTTACAGAGAAACTTTCAAGTAGCTCAGGACTCAAAATGAGTCCTCAAAGTCTGCCAAGGAAAGCATAGCTAATAAGTAAATTAGATTTGAGAAAAAAATATAAATAGAAAAAGGGTTACCAAAAAAAAAAAAAAAAAAAAAAAAAAGTTGAGTAGGCATGTGTTATAAAACACCTAAACAAAATGAAAAGGGCATGGAAGGGAAAACCATTTTTAAAAACTTTCAGTCAGGATGGGGAAAAACAATCTTATGTTGCATTCCATTTCCCCCTCCCTTTCTGGTCTATTTATAGGTTATAAAATGCTGATCCTGCAAATGCACATGTGAGCAACTTAAGTGTTCATCTCATTAGAGCCTTACACTAATTTTCTCAGGTAGGGACCGGTCTCAAATGCTTGTAAAGCAAATAATATATACCTCTACCCCAATATAACGTGACCCGATATAACACGAATTCGGATATAACGCGGTAAAGCAGTGCTCTGGGGAGGCGGGGCTGCGCACTCCGGCGGATCAAAGCAAGTTCGATATAATATGGTTTCACCTATAACGCGGTAAGGTTTTTGGCTCCCAAGGATAGCATTATATCGGGGTAGAGGTGTTTTTGTGGGCACTACATTTATTTTTCTATTTTAATAATCTATAGTGTTATCAGTAACTTTAGGAAAGAACAAGGAGTCCGGTGGCACCTTAAAGACTTACAGATTTATTTGGGCATAAGCTTTCGTGGGTAAAAAAAAACCCTGATACTTTAGGAAAGAAGTTAATTTGAAATATACGGCTATGTCGATATCTGTTTATCAGAACACTGACTTCTGCTTAATTAGAAACACAGGAGGGAAGAAGGCAAACCAATGTCTGCCAAACAGAAAGAGGAAAATTGGTAAGGAACAAACTGTTATTTTCATCTTCTGGGAAAACAAACTATGGAGAGGTGGACCTGGCACACACAGCCTGAGGAGCCATATAGAAAGCATGTCCAATTTCACATTCTGAACTCCCAGGTCAGCAGAGGCTGGCAGTAAACAACTGATATAAACAAAAATTTCCAATAACCGCAGTAAGAAAATTCCTGCCTGGCATGTCATGTTTTTACAATGAAATTCTCCTTCCCATCAGCTTATTTTTGAATACAGACTATGCAGTTTCCAGTAAACATTACCCAGTGAGAGTTTTTCGGAAGCTTTCCACAGTGCTAATGAAGTGTCAGAAAGGAGACACTTCTACTGATGCTTAATGCCTTAACAGCATTTGCTCCAACAGCAGATTTCAATGACAAAACATTACTAGGATTTGTGAAGAGATATTCTTCACTCAGCTGTACCACACAAAAACTATTGCAATCAAGCATGAGTTTGTTCTTTTCTTCTAACTTTTTAGCAATCTTTCAACAAAATAACTGCTGATTTCACACCAAGAGCTGTACACTAAGTTCTTAGTTTCAAAGCCAAATACAAATTTCTGTGATGTACAGCTTTTTTTTAGAACTAATTTAAAATTTATCTTGGGCACTTCGTTTTTTGCCAATACAGCTAGTCAACAGATTCCAGGCAGAGCGAACAAAATCTCTTTTCTATGCACATTAGAGTGGCCATCCTTACTACTAAATGAACCAGTAAACTAAAACAAGAAAGTTTCATAGGTGCAACTCTTAATCCTTAAGAACTTAATTAATTATTCACTTATTTAAAAAAATCTTTTCAAACTACTGTAGAATTAGAAACTGTAACAAAACTGTGACTGTAATAAAAATGTGACAGGATTTCAGTGGTTAGAGTAGAGAGTTGGGAGTCAGGACTACCAGGGCTTATTTCCAGCTCTGAAAGTGACTCGTTGTGTAACCTTTGGCAAGACAATTCATCTTTGTCTACTTCAGTTCTCCCAGCTCTAACATGAGGATAGTCTCTATCTCATGAGCCCCATAAGTTAGTGTTACTAAAATTAAGTTCCTTTAATAAAAGTTTCCATAGAAGTATCATTAATTGACTTTTCTGGGTACTCCAAGGTCCAAATCACCTTGAAGTGAAATTTAACTATGAAATTGATAGCAACAAGAAGCATACCTATAGCACAAAACATGCAATATCGGTTCCAGCTGTGCTTGTTCTTGCTGATCCATTGCTTACAAAAAGAAACCTAGTTTGTTGTTTGAACTTTGCTGGGAGTAGGCAGTATTAGTTCTTACAAGCTATTAGAACTGTTACAGAAACAGCTGCTTAGCACAGAAGGATACAATTGAGATTCAACATATTTGTAGTTTACATACAAATTGGATAATTAAATTAGATGAAATGCATTCATGCAATTCCTACAAAAATGCATGTTGCAGAAAAAAACGACCTGTAATCATAATACGTTGCATACTTTGGGGCAAGACTCAAAATATTTGTTTCTTTATTATTTTTATTTAGTATGCAATACCACCTTACAATGCTGTACACGCATGCTGTCTTTAGTTTTAAGACACATTCTGTTACTCAGAGAAGGGCCTTGGGCACTTGGTGCCATAATATCTCTAAGACCATGACTTTCTTTTTACAATAAAACACTTTCCAGAGCTCTGTCTTTTAGGCACTGCACACCGTGTTACTTAGGTTTGCAGGTAGAGCTAAAATTCATAAAAGCACCTTTACCAGATGTACACTGG
>NC_048316.1:1270222-1291125 GCF_013100865.1 Trachemys scripta elegans | reverse complement strand
TCAGGAGCTTGGGGGCCGGGCAGGACGGTCCCACAGGCCGGATGTGGCCCTTGGGCCGTAGTTTGCCTACCCCTGTGCTAGAGATTTTTATTAGAGACATGGTCCTGGTTAGTAGCACACCTAAAATATAGTTCCAAGTTCTAACCCTGCCTTTGACGCTGATTCCTCTGACCTTTAACAAGTCACTTCACTTCTCTAAGTGCAGAATGGGGATAATGATACTTATCCAGCTCACAGTGATATTGTGAGGTGTAATTAGCTAATGTCTGTAAAGCATCTGCAAAATGAAAAGTGCAAGATTTTATATACATACTGAGTCTTAATATATTAATTAACTCCAGTCTACTGCTGACTGGGGACACAGAAGCATGCAGTTGTGTTCTGCCTTTAGAAATACAACATTTACCATGACTTAACTGCTCTCATTTCATTCTTCCTCTTGGAGGTAAATGCAGTTAGCCCAATTGTACCTGGAGACTTTTTGTACCCTTGCAGATTTTTAGATGGGGGTTCCCTGAAGTATAATAAATGCTTTGCCCACTGTCATGCTGGTTCCACATTGAAAATGCTATATGCTCCATTTTTGCTCTCCCTTATCCACATCACGTGCCAGATACCATCAGACCTGACTCAGGCACTCACTAAGAAGCAGCATGATGAGAGGATGGCAAAATCTTTCGATGAACCTCAGATTGTGCTTCAGTGAGGGCACCTCTCAGGCAATTTTCAGACAGGATACATTTCCTGGAGTGCAGGTCCTCTCTTTATCCTTTATAGGTTGTTTAGCACTGGAGCAGTTTGGAATGTGATTGGATAAATAGAAGGCCAGTCATAAACTTAGTCCAGGGCTGAGATGTGTTTATTATAGACTTCCATCTTGAGGAAATGGACATTGTTTCTCTCCTTTTGAAGAAGCCAATTATATGATGGGAGAAATAATGGAAATACAGTTTTGTAACACACAGAAAAACCCTCACAGCAGAACATCTGAGAAAGCTCAGCTTCATATTTCAGTTCCTGGCCCTATGGATTTGCTGTATTCTCCCCATTGAGGTATAGTCAGAAAAAAAATTATATGACAGCAGTAAAGCAAAATCTAAAATCTATTATCACATTCTCTTATCTTTAAACAGAAGTTACAAGTAAATTTATTCTTACTGTTCACATTCAAAATGACACAGACCATTTGCTCTCATAGGATAGAAACTGTTTGGGTATTTAGGAGACTGCCCCTGTGTTTAACAGCTTCACAGCCCTGCTGTGCTGTACTCAGAGTTTATCCTGGAGGTCATTTGTTTCCCTTTGAATGATAGTGACATTATTGGGAGAGGCAGCTGAGCAATCTGTCCAGGCTCTTCTGTGTCACTGCTGAATCTAAGCCCTTCTCTATAATTCATAAAGAGAAATTACCTATAATCTTTTTATTATTCTCTTGTCATTGAGTCAAGACAGGAATTTAGTGCTATTTTTATCAGTTTCTGACTGCTCTCCCTTCTTCTGCACACTTGGATAGCAGGCTGACTCAGTGAGACAGGGCAGAAAACTTTGCTGAATATGGTCATTTTAAAATCATCTTCACAAGGGAATCTCTAAGCTTCCAGGAAAGCTGCAGCATTAGTATCTCAGTCTCCATTCCACCTGCCTCCCTGTTGCTTACTGACATAGAAACAAGATGGCTACAAAAACTGCTTAAGAGTGATTCAATATCATTAGCTTCAAATATGGATAGTGGTCAAAAGGCCCAATGCTAGTCTATTACTATTACATGTGTCTAACTTAAGGGTGTAGGTGCATTTAATTCACTCTGTATTCTCCTCTTTGGAGCAATAGAGATATGCCCACCTGTAACAGCAGGTGCTCAGATATACTGAGGAATACAGTATAAAAACCTAGAGAGAAAGAGAGAGGTTGGGTTTCATTTTACTATAGAACCAAATATGCCCATAGGGAGGAATCCACCTCTCTCCCTGTTGGATTAGGGAGCAAGTCCCAATGTCAGTTTTACTCAGCTGCTTATTTTGTCCCTCTAAAATATGCAGCAAGACACAAAATAACACAACTTCTAAGGTAGTGTTAAACTGTGCATTTTCCTGAGACGATCACTTCACTCATTCATTTTTTGATGTGGTATTTTGTTTTTACAAGATGTTTGAACTCCATGTATTTACCCCTTCTGGTCACTTCTCAATTGAGGTAGTTGTTTTCTGTTATCATTGTCTACCAACAAAGCAATCAAAAATGCCAGCAGGTGGAAAAACATGCAGATAGTGGATATGACAGCAGCAAAACAGAGTAGAGTGAAAAGCAGGAGGGGTGAAAGCCAGTAGAGCACAACTCATTTGGGTGCTCAGTCCATAGCTCTCAGAAATCAATAGTTTTTAGATGAGAGAAGAAAAGGAGGAAGAACAGCTTTGGTTGTCCCACGCATGATCTGTATTATAGGTGGCTTGACGACATTATCTGCCTGTCTTTAGCTCCCTAGACACAGAACATGTTGGAAAATGAGTTTAGAATGGAAAGGAGGAAAACTATCCAGTCCTACCTCTGTCCCATATGGCTCTCACATTCTGTATACATACCTAGATAGACAGAGCACCAGAGGGCTCTTTGATACATGCAAGATAAAGGGAATGTTTAGTGTCACTTGTCAGCATTACTCCTGATACAGTTGGCTGCATGCATTAATGAGAGGACAATTGTTTCTCCATTAGGTTAACTACATGATGAGTTTGAAAGGACTTTTCTAAACAGAAGCAAGTTCTAGTTCACAAAAACTACTGATGATGTGTGACTTACGAAAATTGTTTGAGAGAGATCTTGGTGTACTGATGAAATAATATTACTAGTCAAATTCTTTGATCAGTACAGAATACCAAGGTGAGGAAATGAATAACTGCAACATAAAGGAAAGTGTGAGATCTACAGCAACGGAAAATTTAGGAATGGGTGAGTTATTTGAGGGCCAAATCCTGTTCTTAGTTGCAGCAGGGAAAATCCAGAGTAATTCTATTCAAATCAACAGTTACACTGGATTTACACTAGAAATCTACGTGCACAGTGTTTGGTCTCCAAAACAACAAACTGACTGTTTGGGTGGCAAATTAACCACCAGAGGGCACCCATGCAGTCCCATCAAAATATTGAACCGGACAGAAAAAGTCATGTCACAATGTATAGGGGCCTATGAAATTCAAACAGAACGACTCCCTGGGCTGTACACCAAATTGTGACTGGCTATAACATTTAATGACAGGCAGATTTTGTATTTGGTGTGTGTTGTTGTTTTGACAAGGATACCATGAAGCAAAACAGGGGCTTTTCTTCCCTTTAGGCTGCATAGTGCCCTATAACTAGTCCCTTGATTTTTGTATGTTATGTTAGAATGAGAGCTTTGCCCTGTAAGATAGACAGCTACTAAAAGAAAACTTAATCAAAGTATGATTTCATGTGCAGATGAAGCCATGGTTTCCTACACCAAAGTTCAGCCACTTTGTTTTGGACTTATCATGGAAGCCTTACTTGAAAACAATTAAAAGGTACGTTCAGTCTTAAATCAACTCTTCTGGTCCCAATGCAGTTGACGAAGGAAATTTTGAAATATAAGCTTCTTTGAAATCAAATAAGTTCCTCAACTCAGAGCAAGCTTTCCATGAAGGCACATTTTCAGGGGAAATCCAGTAAGAATTAATTCATTTTCCCTCCCTACAGAGGAGTCATCCAATCTTTGGCAATACACGTCTCCTGACTCAGCACACCTACTAGATTCATTTTTTCCATATGATTTGAGAGTGACTCGGTCTGTGCTAAAAAACAAAAATAGTGACTACAGTTCTGAGGTTTTGAATTGCCATTGCAGGGCCCTATTTCCCAGAGAGTTTTGTCCTGTACCGATAGTAACAGTTGTGCTTTTACTTCTAACATGGCTTGGGAATCACAATCCGTAGGGATGTTAGTGACAGAAAGTGACTGTGAGTTCTCTCTCTCTCAGATCTTTCCAACATGTTGCTAAAAGACACTGTCACTAATTACATAGCTGAGCCTTTCCACTAGATGAAATTGTTTTGCATGCAACAGATTGACAGATCCCTCACAGGAAATTCTGAAGGCCATCCCATCTTGCGTCAGATCTATTTACACTTCTCCCTCGTTCTTTATATGCATGAACAGAGGATCTTGATGGCTTAAAGGGTGAATTCAGATGCTTTCTAAACAAATTAATACAAAAAACTGTTCAAGATCCTAAATTATTATCAGGAAAAATGACTAGACTTGCAAACTACAAATGAATATATTTTAAAACAAAATATTTGATTGTTTCCTTTCTATTGACGTTCTAAGGCTTCAGTTCAGGGTACAGTGTTTCTCTTGCCTCAAACTCACTGACTGCTTAAGGTGCATGAAGAAAGCAGCTCCCTGTTCTATGTGATTTGTTAGTGATGCCATCAGCTATAACAAGTGAAATAGAACCCTGGAATCAACTCCTGGCTGAGTAGAGCCTTACTCTTCTCAGTCATGGCATACCCCTCACATTGCCTCTCCAAAGCCTTCCTAGTTTAGGATATTAATTTCCTATTCCATATTATAAGTAGCCTTACTAGTTTTCTGCTGCAGCTCTGACAGTTTTCTAAATGTCATGGGACATCAATGTCTTCAGTGCCTTCACTCTTCAGATTCTTTCTACATGCTGGTACATGCCAGTATGTTTCAATGGATTAGGCATGGCCCAATTATAAAGAACAGATATCATCATTATTTATCTAGAGCAACATAGAACGAAACATGCTCCCTGCCCCCAAAGAGATTAAATTCTAATGAAGGTAAATCATCATGACCTAGCAGAGCCATTCAGGAGAAGGAGAGAATTACTGATGAGAATGAAAGGGGGAGGATGGTATGAAGTGGTTGATTTTAAGGAGATCTGAAGAAGAGGGAGAGTGGTGGATGAGGACAGGGTAAGGGATGGTTTTCCAGGTGAAGTGAGCAGCATGATAGAACCAAGAAAGGTGATAAAGGGAGCCCTCCTGTTTAGAGAGGCATCACATGGGGCCAATCCTGTCACAGAAGAGGAACTTCCTGCAATCAGCCCCATTCTCAAAGTTCTAATCCAAAGTGAAATGGACCAATTTGAGAGCAGGCACAATGCCATCCTACTAATGGTCATGAAGAAAGGAATATTGGAGGCCATGAATGTGCATCAAGTTCTTTTTGCTGACGGCAAGATTCCCAGCTGGGAATGCTGATAGGGAGTGGTGTAGGGCTTTCAGAGGCACTAGGGTTCTGCACCCATGCCTGGAAAATCCATAATTTGGATTACTTTTATTTTAAGTGGAAAAAAGCATTCATGTATGTGCCAGTCTATGGTCTTAGTGACCTGACTTACTATGGAGAAAGCAACAAAGAGTCCTGTGGCACCTTTAAGACTAACAGATGTATTGGAGCATAAGCTTTCGTGGGTGAATACCCACTTCGTCAGACGCATGTGATCCAGAGACTAACAGCTATCCCTCTGATACTTACTACGGAGAGAGGCTTCTCAGCAGAGTCTATCCACTTTCTGCTGCTGTAGAGCCAAAGATAACAAGTTTTTGCCCTTCCTCCATCCAACTTTAATCTGAACTGGTGGACAGTTGTGAGGAACCATTTGCTCTGGTCTTCTGTACATGGTAAGAGCATATGATCTGGAGTCTGAAAAGAGGCCTTGTTTAGCTGATTATTTCAGCATCTAGACCCCCCACTCTTGGAAAATTGCCCCTGCACAAAGTATTTTTGCAAATATTAACTTAAGTTCCATTTCAGATGAATGGAGGGAAAAACTAGACGATCCCATAAATCCTGCTGATCTTGTCAAAGCTGTCAGATTACCACCTGATAAAGCTCCTAGCTCCTAATGATTACAGCCATCAACCAGAGAGGAAGTGTATGCGGATAGGGCTTTCAGGGAGAGTGCCAGGGTTAGACATTGTTACACTGTTAATGTAGTATTATCTAGGGGCTCTTTGGCTTTAATGAAGGGTAAAGCTTTGATCAAAGTTCTTTCTTTAAAAAAAAAAAAAAAACCCAAAGATCTAGAGTTATATTCTACCCATTGTCCTATCACCAAGATTAATGCTGACTGCCAAATTTTAGTAAAGGTCTTCTTTGGTTCCAGTTGCTGGTATTAGGAGTCCATGGAGAGAATGTCTCTTCACATATAAAAGATGCTATTGATTTCCTGTTACTATTATCCTGAAATATGCACTGTGTGTCTATGGAGCAGTGACAGTCCTCCATCACTAGAATTATGGGAATAGAATGGTTATTGAATCTCTTCCCATAAAATATAGTCTCTTTTTTTCTTCCAAAATTTGCCAGCCCCCCTGCGAATCTTTCACATTATCTTTTTGAGCAAATTGATTTTTCATTTTCACTTTGTAGGCCTATTTTTTTTTTAAATTTGGTTCATCTGTGATATGAAATTTTGTCTTAACTTTAAGTAAAGTCCGTTTTTCTGGAGCAATGTTATTGCTTCTGTCTCATAGAAATAAAGTATGATTTTAAAATTCAGGACTTAAAAAAAAAAAAGTAAAGACATTTGCATGCCACATGTCATTTCTTTGTGCAAGATACAGACCCTGATTGCTCCCTCCTTCCAGGCAGATCTTAGAGGATGTTGACAGCATTTTCAGCTGCATGCTGGTAAAT
The DNA here is from genome assembly GCF_013100865.1 of Trachemys scripta elegans. NCBI lineage: Eukaryota > Metazoa > Chordata > Testudines > Emydidae > Trachemys > Trachemys scripta. Next base: position 1,284,444 of record NC_048316.1, on the reverse strand, counting down.
ATTGGGTTAGTGCCTGGAATCAACATAGTGGAGGCTGATCAGAGAATTTCAATTGAATGCCTCTGTAGCAGAGGACACAACTAGCAAAAAACAGCAGTCCAGAGAGGGATGGTCTTCAAATTTGAAAAAGCAAATTAAGTAAAATATTCTTTTCGCTGTTTGTGTTCCTCTGTGTTGCAGATGGAAGATTATGGAACCTTTTCATTTTAGTGATGAAAAAACAAGATGAATTCATATGTGACTGGTAGGATGCCAAAGCCAGAGATGACAGCACTCCTGAGGGAATGAGGGGCAGTAAGGAAGATAAAAGGTACAATTAACTGAGCTCTCTTTGGAGCGCTGGAGAATTCATCTACCCCATCCCTCTGGCCAGACACTGTAGTCACCTTCCCTCCTCAGGCAGGTGGGGCATAGTTCAATGCATACATCACTGTAGCTATTCCTTTTGCATTTCTTCTGCTCTTCAGGTGAGATGCCACCACCCAAATGAGGAAGAATTAGTTTTTCGTTCAGAAAATACCCTCTTCAGTTCCAGAGTAGGTCATGTTGGTGCCCCTCGCTCCTGATCTGCAAAACACACACACTCACTCTCTTCTCTGACAATGCACCTTCTAATTCCAGGCCTGGCCCTTTTCTCAGTAGGCTGACAATCATGACATTGTTTAGTGACATTTTGTGATGGGAACAAAAAGGCAGCTAGGCGATGAGGCCAGCAAGCTCATTTCACTTGTATCCAATGGAAGCCTCCAGAGGGAAAAGGTTAGTGCACTGCTCTGCTGTGCCATCGTCAGACTTAGTAATATGTATTTGCTCCACACAGTATAAAATATTAAAACTGGCCTGAAAACAGCAGTAAAAATTACTTTTTATGTCTCTGACACTTCTTTCTTTCTTTCTTAAATAACGTTTTATGTAAACACTTTTGAGATGCCCAATGGAATAATTTCTTATTTGCCATTTCATTCTGAGAAATTATCTTTATAACTGAGGCAGGATCGTCTGCTTAGGGATTAGGAAATAAACAGATTTAATCACACCTGCAGAAGACCAAATAGTGGAAGGGCCTTCATAATGGGCATCCAATGGCAGCAGAAATAGCTGAGGCAACTGATAGAAAGCAAGAAAATCCTTATTAGTAATGTAGTCCTCCTTGGAATATTTTCATGCTTACTTATGGGAAAAATATTTTCATCTCACAAAAGTCAAAAGCAAAAGTTCTCCTTTAAAATATTCCAGGTGTGTAATAATTATCTGCTTGCTGTCACCCTGTGTGTCATCTCTTCTTGGCAGCAGGAGTGCAGGGAAAAGGGGCATTTCTGTGGTAAGCAAAAGGTATGAGGAGCAAGAGAGACAGACTGAGGGGTGAAAGGCTTGGTATGTGTAAATAATGGTTCGGTTTACTGATAGACCTCTGCAAACCAGAGCACCAATGGGAGACTTGTCATAGTTAAGCTGCTAATACCAGCTGTAACTTTTCCCTTTGTGAAACTATTTTCAGCCAGTGCATGGCCTGGTGCATTGCACGAAGAGGGACAAAAGAAGTCTACAATCTCTTCAAAGTTCTCCTTCCGGCATCAATTCTCTCCTAGAAAAAGATTGCTAGTGTAGTTTTGAATATGTCAGAGGTAGTTTCTTCAGCTTTGGTGTTACCAGCCCGTCTGAAAAACCCAGTAGCTCAATATGCACGCAAGGTATCTGGGAAGGGAATTGTTGGCCTTTTGGTGACCTCTGGCACCTGAAACTCTGCTGATTTAGTAGTTTCCCACAAAAGTGCAATTTGTGCTGCAGTGTGGTGTAAACCCGTAAACCCAGCAAGTGTCTTGCACATTTCAGCTGAATGGATTGACAGCCATAAAATGAACACTGGAATATAAACTCAGTTCTCTCTTTCTACATTAAAACACTGCATTTAGCTGCAAGGAGCCTTTTTCAGACTCCATATAATTTATCATAAAACCAGCCTCATATTCTGCTTTGGAAGTGAGGAACCTATATTAATTAATTGTTATGCAGATCTTATGTTCCATTTATAGCCCATAGGATTTTAAGATTTAGTAATGGGTGAAAACTGGGCATTTGTGTTCACCTCCGCAGCCTCCATGTAACATTCAAAATTAGTCAAATTTATTCCTCCAGGGATTTACAGTCTTACCCCATGCTCCAGGACAAACTGCCCCACTCTGATTAGAAAAACTCTTCTACTCCATAGGAGTATTATCTGAGCATTAGTGCAGTGCATTTTGTTTCCACTTGATAAATTACTTACACATTAGGTGCTCCCTACAGTAGGTCCTGTAATTCTTGTTATGTTTAAGGTACTTTGTGATACACGGGAGATAATTAACTTGCACCATTTTAGTGCAAAAATATATGTTGATCTAGGTCACATGACATGTAACCATTCAGAGTTTAAAATACTATTATTTAAAATTTATTTTCTTCTCAAAATGGTTTATGAAATTATCATTTGAATAATTCACTGCATAGTTAGACTATATTATGTGTTGGTTCAGTTCCACATTTGGTAACAACAGAGCTGAGATTGCAATTGCAGTTAAAATAAAAATTGAGTGACAGAAGAGATTTATTATAAATCCTTATTTTGGGAACTTCGTAACTTTGCTGGTTCATATTAGGCTAAAATTCAGAATATACACTGACAGCCTTGATGTATTTTTTCAGTTATTTTTATAAAATCCAGTATGAGTCCATTAAATCATTTGTGAGTTTTAGAGCATTTTAAACTAAACCAAGTAAATTGTAACTCTCATAAAAATGAGGCACCAATAGTACTGGCTAGACAAAGAGAGGTATAGTTTCACCACACCATTCTGCCAATTTACCTCAGTCCTAATCTCCATTCCCCCACACCCTGTGCCCACTATTCCAGTCCACACTCTGCCAGGGCATCTGTCTTGACCTGAAGACTTCTACTATTCCAGTACTAGAATAACCTGTAGTATCTGGGAAAGGAGGAGGAGGTTTTTCAGTATCCAGCATAATTTTGCTAATTAGTTCCATATAGTTTCAAGAAATTTTACTACTGTTGCCACAGGAAATGGAATTTAAGGAAAAGACTTGGTGCTATTGCTGTCAGTCAGCCAATGGCCACTAGCCATGATCAACAATGGCTCTGCCAGCTCCAGTATCAGGGCATGTGCTGTCAAGTCAGCAGTGTTTGGAATACTCCGATATAGCCATATTTGGCTTCTGTATAAATCACTTATTCTGGCATATTTGAGCTTTTTGTGTTGCAAGCTCTTTACTGTTTCTTTTATTCTCCAGCTAGTGATATTATATATGACCCTTTGCACATACAGTTGCCTTTCAATAGCCTCCTTTTTCTCAAGACTTTGTCAGTCTTCAGTTCTTGTAGTTTTAGAGGAAGCATTAAATAAATCTATACATTATTTTCACTGACTGTCGTGCTACTACTTATCTTCCTTGAGTTAGCAAGAGAACACAGCACTAGGCAGTGGTCTGTTGTTGAGCATGTAGGTGACGCAATCTGTTTGTAGAAACTAGAAAAGGGAAAAAACTTTCATCAGTTAGTTGCCTCTAGTTCAGTATTTTGTAGCTCTATGTTACCATTTGTTGTGAATTATCTTGCTCAGACATAGGTGAAACTCTTCAAAGTGCTGGATGTTAGGCTCATATGTATATATATCTCCTCAATATATGTTCCATTCTATATGCATCCGAAGAAGTGGGCTGTAGTCCACGAAAGCTTATGCTCTAATAAATTTGTTAGTCTCTAAGGTGCCACAAGTACTCCTGTTCTTCTTTTTGCGGATACAGACTAACACGGCTGTTACTCTGAAACTTATGTAGCCCATGTGTCTCACAAGCATACAATAAAGAAATGTGAATGACTCATTTGTATACTTTGATCTTAATGTTCAGTCTGATTTCTCTCATCTTCCATAAACTATTTGTCAGTCAAAGTTTTAAGACGTATCTGGAGATTTCATCCTCAATCACAAATACAAGACAGTTGCTGCCAAGACACATGAGGAGCAGTTAGCCTTTCTCCAACTTGGAAATATTTGGTGTGACATAAAATGTTCCAAGAAGACATGGACACAGGAGCTTTATAGATGAATAAGGTGATATTTTATTAAATAACTTATCCCTAATGTACTCAACATTTCTATTACTACAAAGGGAGTCTGGAAGTACTTCCTCCAGGAAGTTACAGACATTGCTCATTAACATTGAGGAGTCCCTCAAAGCAGTCTTTCACTTCAGTATTTGAGGTGTTGGCGCCAAATGTTCACTCCTGACAAATTTACTATGAACCATTTAAGCATGTTTGCTGCAGATAAAATAGGAATATTGCCACTGAACATTCTAATTTGAAAATATGAATCTGTAGAGATACTTTCTAATATATTAATACCTGCCTCATAACCTGTTTCCAACCATTCTATTTCTAAAAATAAAATAAATTACATTTCTTTCATAAACTGGCAGCTGATTAGCACAAGTGAAGATCAAGTCTTTTTTTTTTTTTTTTTTTTTAAAGAGAGCTGGACAGACATAATGCAGCTTTCTCATAATGGATAGTGGATAACTGGTCCTCCTGCCCCAATGTCCATTACACAGAACCAAGGGGCTTGATGAGTGATTGATTTATAATCATTTGATAAATGTGGGCTTTTGAAGTCAGTGCAGAAGCAAGAAAAGTTAGAAATCCACAGAACTGGAAGTCAGACATTTTTCTCCAAATGCCATTGCACCAATTACTCCTGCCAAGGGGAGAACAGCATCTTCAGCATTTCTTAGTCATTGTTCCCTGTGTAGATCTTATTTTTAATGGGAATGCCTGCATGACCACTAGGGATGAAACTCTCAGAAAAATCCTGTCATTGGTTGAGGTATAATGGCCCTAAGAATCTAGTTCAGTAAACACGGGGTTCTTGTGTGCTATACTTTCCCAATGAAGTGCACACTTTGGGATTAATTAAATTCTTTTCTATCTGCATGCCACTGTAACCTTTCTTTTATGCATTTTAGGGGTTGCACAATGTAAAAAGTCAAATCTATTATCTGCATGACTCTAAGGGACAGAGCTGAGATAAAATTATGCATGTCCTTTAAATGAACAAGGCAGAAAACATTTAGTGTTGCATATTCATTTAGAACAAAATGCAGTTATAGAAGAATCAGGTTAACAACAGGAGCAAGCCAGGTAGGGTTAACCAACTGTTCCTACACACACCAACGTGGTTGTGCCCTGTTGTCCAAACTTTGTTCTAGCCTAGCCTGAACTTTGTATGGGTTAAGCTCTGTAGTGATCTCACAGCCTGCAATTTCTTTCATCGTGCTCTCTGTTGAGCGTATTTCCTGTGGTTTGTTGTCAAATAACATTTTTTAAACTATGTAAATTTTTTTCAATCCATCAGTTATGTAAATAAGACACTCAGCCGGTTCAGGTCTTGGATTTGACAAATGTTCAAGTGTTATTATGAGCTAGTGGGGAGTGTCCTCTAGAGGCGGATTTTTTTAAATTGATTCAGGTCAGTCTAACGAGACAATTCACTTAACAGCAGGATACCAAGAGAGGAAAGATAACTTTTGAAGTGGTAATGAGAGTGGTCCATTTCAGACAGTTGACAAGAAGGTGTGAGTAACAGTAGGGACACCATCAGATTAGGCCTCTATAAAGACTGGGAGTGGTTGGGTCATTACAAAACCTAAACCTATTTTCCCCAATACTAATTTCCCCCTACTGTTACTTACACCTTCTTAAAAAGAACAGGAGTACTTGTGGCACCTTAGAGACTAACAAATTTATTATTATTTAGTCTCTAAGGTGCCACAAGTACTCCTGTTCTTTTTGCGGATACAGACTAACACGGCTGCTACTCTGAAACCTGTCATTACACCTTCTTGTCAACTGTCTGAAATGGACCACTCTCATTCCCACTTCAAAAGTTATCTTTCCTCCCTTGGTATTCTGCTGTTAAGTGAATTGTCTCATTAGACTGACCTCACACTTGGTAAGGCAACTTCCATCCTTTCATATATTTATACCTGCTCCTGTATTTTCCACTTCATGCATCTGATGAAGTGGGTTCTAGCCCACAAAAGCTTATGCCCAAATAAATTTGTTAGTCTCTAAGGTGCTACAAGGACTCCTCATTGTTTTTGCTGATACAGACTAACACGGCTACCACTCTGAAACCTCAGGAAAAAGTGTCACAATGATGGTGATAGATAAATAACTCTCTCAACAAAAAAGCTCTAATTTCAAGGTCCTTAAGTAGCACAGGAAAGAAAGCAGTGTTTGCTAAGCAAACTAGTGACCAAATGAACCAGGAAAAACATTTTAGTTCCAGATTTCTAAGAATATTACAGATAATAGGATGTAATGTTTTAAAAAATTGACTCTCCTCACCCTTTAAATCCTTTTTGATTCTGTACCTGGAATTTCTGATGATTGCATCCGTCCAAGTGGGCTGTAGTCCACGAAAGCTTATGCTCTAATAAATTTGTTAGTCTCTAAGGTGCCACAAGGACTCCTGTTCTTTTTGCTGACTAACAAAGTTACTGTCTGATATTGCATTGCCATGAACAGAATCATGCTGTCACACATTGTAATGCAGAGATAATTTAAGTACCTTATCTACTGGTATTTATTTAACTCACCCCGTTAGAAGTCTGTAACTGATAGAAAACACAGCCATTTGGATTTTGATGGGTGCCAGCATGTTTGAAGATATGAACCCAATCACATTCTGACAGGATTCACCATAGGGGCTTATGCTGATTTTTCAAAGACAAATTAAGAAAGTTCCGTGGGTTATAACTCCTGACACTACTGGTCATCAGTTGGGTTCACAGACAGACTTCACAGCATCAGTCCTGAAATATGTCCCTTTAGACAGTGGTTTATGTCCAACTAAACTCTTATTTAAATCAATGAAAATCTTTCTGTTGACTTCAGTGGGAATTTAATCAGGTCCTGATCTAGCTAGGATTCCTTCTCTGGTTGTGTGGAATCAGGAATGAAATCCCGTCCTAGTGTCTGTGATTAAGACCTATGTACATTCTGATGCTTTTAACTGATTATGATTAATTCTCCAGCTGGATTAACTGTTAATTTTATTATAAAGCTTTTAAAAATGCTTGGACAGGAAAAGGTATTATACAAGTTTAAATTATAACACTTGGTCACAGGTTCCTCTGTGTAACCAGCAATGGAAGTTGAAAAGAGTCATTATAAATATAAAAGTTAATTCTAATTTTAATAATTCTATTATCAGTTTAAAATAACTAATTTTGTGCATAATTCTTATCTTTAAGTGCACATGGTAAGCATGAGACCATCTACCAATCCATGAAGTCAATAGAAATTATTTTAAACAGGTGTTTGTGGTTAGTGGAGATGAATTAGTAGTGTGACTAGCTCTTGGAGGATGCTAAAATGTTGTTGAGTATTGTATGGAATTGCTTTTTTTAGCACCACATGAAAGAGAAAGGTATGGTCATTCAGATCAAATTTTACAAATGTGCATACCAAGTTTTGCATCAAAGTAAACAATGCTAAAGTGAAGGACATCATATTTGTGTAAATATTAAGCTAAAGTTATGCTAAATTATATTTTAGAAGATATGGTGCATTGTTTTCGTGACAGAAACAGCCCTTTAGATAAATGTTAACTATAGACAGTGCACATCACTTAAACACTAAAAATGACAGTTCATAAGGATTTTTTTTTCCAATTTATAGTTCAATAAAGAAAGGTAGTCCATGTAGGTGTATTTTGTCCATGCCCACAAAACCACTTTTATGATTTTGACAAGTTCACACTTCTGGTTTTACCTTTACACTGTCCCAGCCTGAAATATTTAATATTTAACACACTGTATCCATAAATAATTGATGTGCCTGTCTTAGCAACTGAAGATCAGCAGCAAATTTTATTTTTGACAAGAGTAATAAGGTTCTCTTGCCTTCTTAGCTTTTTTATATTACATGTTAATTTCACTGTGCTGTTAAGAACATGGGATTGACTTCTTCCAGTTTAAAATAAAGAGCTGTAGTGTTCCATTCATTTTGGGAAAGATCTTTAGGGGAAAACTAGCATACCCTTTGGGCAATTCCAGCCATGGAGCGTTACTATTTCTGCATTTTTGTCAATACAAGCCTCCCTGCTCTGACATCACACGAGAAATAATAATTGTAATGCTTAGGACAGTTTTAGACAAATCCACATCCACACAGTAGGAGGAGATCTCTGTTCTCTTTGTTGAAGAAAAATATCTAACAAGTTCAGTTTGATTTACAAAAAACACTGCCTGTGTGAACTGATGGAGAAGGGTGGTCTTATGTTTAATACACTGTGTTGGGACTCGGGAGATTTGGGTTCAATCCTTCACCACAGACTCCCTGTGTGACCTTGGGCAAGTGATTTAGTCTCTGTGCCTCAGATCCCCATCTGTACAATGGGGATAATACTACATTTCCCTCCCCCATCAGCTGTTTTATATATTTTTACTGAAACATCTTCAGAGCAATGGCTCTTAGTGTGTATTTCTGAAACAATGGGGCCCCCATCTTGGTTGGGGGCATTTAGGCACTGCTGTGATGTAATAACAGTAACAACAGTTCCTAGTTTAAACACAGGAATTATATTATTTGTCAATTAAGTTCAAGTACTGCCTATGTCTATAGAATAGGTAACAGGCAAATCTGAACTACAAGGCTAAACTACCATTGAGGAGGTTCTTTGGTCAAGATAAATCTAGAGGGCAGGGCAAGAAAGTGTTGTATGTCAGTTCTTTTGCACTATGGTTTTGGGTTATAATATGTGAGTCTACACTGCTTTTTTCTTGCCTCTTCTATCCCATTTGTACTCTTCCCTCCCCTTCCATTTTTCCTTCTGTTCTTAACTTTCTTCTCCCTTCTTTTCCTCCATTCTTCTGTTTTCAGTGTCTGAGGCCAAAATTTTTAAACCTGGGTACCTAATCCATATTTAGGCACCTAAATAGAAGGTAGCCTCATTTTTCAGAGGTGCTGAGTAATCCTGGCTCTCACTATAATCAATAGGAACTGCAGATGTTCAAAATAAGGACAGTCGTTTAGATGCCTAAATAAAGATTTAGGAGCTTAACTTTAGGTGTTATATATTGAGTTTTGAACATTTTGCTTACAGGTACTTTTCCATGAGTGTTTAATTCAAACGCTCTTGGAGATCTGACTCAAACTAACCTGCAGAAAACAGTAAAACATTAACTTATACATGTTGAGATAGAAGAGTTGCAGAGAATCTCATTTTTCCAACATAAGGAAGAGGTTGATTACAATACAGAGTTTAAATTCATGTCTTAGACTGGGATTGAATAAACAAGCTCTACTAGATTTTTCTACTATCCCTTGGTTTTCTTGCATAAACAGGGAGCTGTTCATTCAGTACCACTGCTTCCATCAGCTATATGCCAGCAGCATTTTTCTTTGTGCTCCAAACTAAATGTTTAGTATTGAGGCTACCAGTTGAAATCCTGATGAAACCCACAGGACAGGCTACACAGTGAAATAATTTGTCCTCCAGTCCAAAGTCTTTTGTTTAATGATGTAGGTTCAGGAGCATTGAGTCAGATTTGGCTCCACTGAAGGCAAGGGAAATTGCACTGGTTGTCCTTGCTATATAGGATCACAGTAGGGATGGAAAAAACCCAAATGATAGATTACAGAGTTCTTCCTCTTGAAAAAGTAGGATATAATCCCCTTCAATAGGAGATCAACCCCATATTTTTAGTTCCTGGTAATTTATATACTTTTCCAACTCCTACAAGACAATTTCAGGCTTTATGATATTTAAGTTATTTGCATGACAGAGCCATATGCAGAGTATACACCTGTAGGGAGCCCTAGAGAGGAAACATGTTTAGTTGTGTATTCACTCTGTCTTGCTAAAGTTGGGAAATGTGATTAAATACACACAGAAAATGCACTTTTAAAGTACCATGAAATGTAATGTTTCAAAAAAAGCCACCATGGATTTATACATTTACAGCGTTTAGTTAACTCTTTTACTCTATATCCCGATGAAAAGGCTAGTATTGATTCATTTAAAGGGAAAAATAAAATGTTACATATAGTTTTATTGTAATCATATCATTTTTAAAATTAAGTGACTGTTCACTTTTTTAATTATTTTTAAGAACATTTGGCATCCTTAGTTTTAAATCAGCTGAGAACTTGGCACACACAATACAAAAGAAAAAGGCTTCCACATTGTCAGTGTAGCCATTAAAACTGCATAAATCATTTTGATTTTTGATGCTTGCCATAGCAACTGTACATGTGTGGTTTGCTGAATATCTATAGCAGGATGTTTGAATGCATTCTCTACAGCTTTTCACTTCTGTATATAACTAATTGTGCCAAATCATCACATTAACCAAGCTAGTGCCACATCTAACATGGCATGATAATGAAGAAAGTACTGTAAAAACCTTTTCATACTTCACTTTGCTCAAAAAGTTTTACAAGGGGAACAGATATTACATCGCTCCCACCCCAAAATCTGTATTACTCATCTGGTGGTAGCAGGAGCTTCTGACACATCAGAGTTCTTAATTCTTTGCAGCTTCAGATAGGTATTCACATAGCTGCCCCATACGGCTAAGACAAAGTCAAATCCCTTAACATCCATACACACAGGGTCTTGCCTTAAAACATACCTGAATATATAATTGTATTTAGAAATGTGACGATTGTGAACCTACGGGGCAGAAACTTGGCCGGATTCTTTTTAAATGATAAAAGTCACTGGATAGCAAATTATTTAAATTCAAGCAATAGCTGTTTTATCTCGTTGCAAAATAAGTTACAAGAAAATAAATCATGTGTTGGCATTGTATTTGTGACTCTGGTGAAAACCTATGTTCATGTCGCATTCAGAACACATTGCATAGGGCACATTGCAGAATACTCTTCTTTGTTTTAGAGGAAGACACTCATCACTACTGTTCCCAGCTTTAGTGTTCTGTTCAAAGGTTGACTCAGTCATCACTGAAAACAAACCAACGGGTCCTTTTAAAGAAGTTCCATCCTCCTGAGGATCTAAGGAAAAATATCCCTTTTGAGCATTTAGTCACACACCTAGAAGGAAACAACCGTTTCAATCTTCATTTGCATTGTATAGGCATTAGATGTGGTCCAGTTACACTGAGCTCTGCTTGAGAAGGCAGAAGTGCCAGTACTGTTCAAGCTTTGACGGAGATGGAGAGAAAACTCAGTCAGGCAAATAATACCTAGCTCTGCCAATGTATCTTCCCCTTTTTAAAAGGACAGAACAATTTACTTTGTTTCTGGAGAGATTCTAATAGCAAAAGTTCCCTAACATCAATTCTAGGGAGCTGGACCAAAAATTGATCCTTAGACCACTTTGCACCTAAATGGAGGTATAACTTGCAATGCCCAAATATAGAAATCTGCTCTTTGACCTTGGATATTCAGAGGCATAGTCTGCTGTAGAGGATGCCAGGCGTAGTTCTACAGACACTCTTCGGAACATGTGAGAAGCAGTAGCGATAGCTTTAGAAGGAAGCTGAACATCCTTCCCTTTGCCAAAAGTAAGGATATCAAGTGTATGCATTTTAGGGTGGAGAGAAAGAGTAAAGTGCCAAATTGGGGTGGAATTATATATCTCAAGACTGAGAATCCCCTCTACAGAAAAAAAGTGTAATTGGCAAAGTTCTTGGATAAGGCACCACAAAGCTGAAGAGATGCAAATAAACTGCTGAAAACTTTCCTTACATTAAATCTTAAATACCAAGTTTAACATGGAATCCTCTTGCCTCGGAATGACTTACAGATATAATGTAACTATACAAGAATTTTTGTTAAGCTAATGAGTGAACAGAAGCAGGTTGAATTGCATGCACTCCACTGGAACTCCCAAAACAATGCCTTTAATATTTATTTTAAAAAATTACAGAAAACAATGCAGAAAAAATCTGACTTGTAAGAATAATTTACTCTTTAGATACAAGTAATTTCCAGTATCAATGTGTGTACACTTCTAAACAAAACATAAAACATGCTTTCCTACAAGTAGTTCAGAGCTCTACTGAGTAAAAACCTACACACATTTTTATTAGATAAAAGGGGAAATAAAGCAGTGTAAAAAATGCAGTAAAACTGGCAGAAGGGACTGATCCAAAGCCTACTGAAATAAATTAAAAGACTTTCCTATTGACTTCATTGGGCTTTAGATCAGACCCTAAGAAATAGATGTTAAGAAGAAAAGAAAAGGATAAATGTGAAAGGAAAAGAGCATTTTTTCCATCCAATAATCAGAGTAGACAAAATTCCTTTTACTCTTTTTTTTAAACTGTTTTCTTCAAGTTAGATTATGATTTGATTCTGTCAAAACTGGAGTTCTTAATGTCCCATCTTGAAGACTGTTACTGCAAGGCAGGTTCAGACTTAGTCTGAAAAATCTCAGACATACTGAATGATTAATCCAACTAAGTTCAAAAGATGTTAGTCATATGCCAGTGCCCATCCTCACCCACAAACATATAAAAATGGACCAGTGACACGACAAAAGAGCACATTGACTTTTTCCTGTCATTTTTTGACAAGAGAACTGTCCCTGAAAACAGCACTTATATACATTTTGGGGAAAGTCTTCAGGACTGAAGACTTCTTCAAGGGATGAATCTGAAAGAAGGGGTCAGGAAACTGACTTCTTTTTCTTGTCATTAATAAATACCCTACAAAATAAGACTTCTCTAAGGGTGAGCTTTGCTTTCTCCATGAGCAAATGTTGACAAATTAGAGTAGTCTGTTAAAGTCCATGCCATGTTAGCAGTGCTTCTTCAAGCTGCATGCTGTGCCCAGTCCAACTTACTACAAGAAAGTTCAAAGCAGATGGACTCCACTAGTGAGAAAATGAGGTTTCATGGCTCAAGAAAAATATTTTTATGCTTCCTACAATTCAAGATCAGTAGTAGAGTATAATGCCCTTCCATTCTCATAAAAGAGAACTAATGAGGAATTAAGATCCATCAGTACTCACATTCAACCCTTGTCTTGCATAGCCAGATGATAAAGATCTACCCTAACTCTGGATACAAATTCATCCCCAAATTGCTCAAGGTAGAATGGTTTGTCTTTATTGTTTAATGGATTCAGGTCCACCATCTTCCCTTTGCTCCCATCCAGATGGCTGACTGGTTGAGTAGGGCTGAAGAAGAAATGGAGGGGGAATTTGAGCTTGTTGTGCATCAGCTATAAGGGATTCATTCTGCATTAGATTTCTCTGTTTTCTAGCATTATATCTATTTATGACTGCCTTCCAGCACACCCCTTCATGACCCTGCAGGTATATTTCACACAGCACCCCTTCACGTCCTTTCAGTTGTCACTCAAATGAAACTGGTTCAAACCATGTACCCCCTTCATGGGGGAAGGGACACCATCACTTGCAGCCACTCTTGTCCCCAGAGGTGGCTCCCTGCTTAGCAGGCTGGCTTTTGTAGATGTATTCTTAGGAACCTAACTCTCCCCTTGCACTGTATAGGGAGTCGAGGCACCTAACTCAGGGCTGTGGATTCCACTGGATGCCAAGGTACCTAAAAGTTAGGCACTGAAAGCTGACCATTGCAACACCTAGGGCCCTTTGAGGATCTAGCCTCCCGTGTAAATGCCTCTCAGGCAGATTGCCTTGCAGTGTAGTCCTGTAGGTACTCCTGGGGGAATTCTGCACCATTGCGCAATGCAGAATTTGTGCGGAATTAATGTTCTGCACAGAATTTCATGTTTTCTCTGCAGAATTAGGGTTGCAGGGCTGCTGGCTGCCATTAGGGGCCACTGGACTTTGTATTTTTATTGTTTTATAATTTGACAGATATCAATGTTTGTTTTTAAGCTTTTTTCTATTTTTACTTGTTTAAATTTTCACAGTTGCACGAAATTATGGGTGGGTCAGTCAGTGGGAGGTGTCATACAATATGTATTTAATAACAGTAGACATGGAGATTCAAAAAGATAAAGCCGTATAACTGTTAAAGCACAAATTGCCAATATCACATGTCAAAATATACAAAGTAAGTATCCTTAAATCAAACATTAATAAGTTCTGAAACAGCATTTGTCTTACTTTGTCTATCTGTAAATTTTGATGATTATTATTGATGGAAATATTTTTTTCATTAGTGTGTGTGTGTGTGTGTGTGTGTGTGTGTGTGTGTGTGTGTGTGTG
>NC_048316.1:1224528-1265222 GCF_013100865.1 Trachemys scripta elegans | reverse complement strand
TGGGTCATCCTAAGCCCCACAGTGGGGGGAGTGCAGGGCAACATTTGCTCCCAGCCCTGTGTGAGAAGATGACAGACAATATATATGAGACCCATGTAGGAAGGGGAGGATATGGGAGGCACAGCTCCTGTTTCGGGTGCGAAAGAGAATGTGCACATGTACATACCCCTGTAAATGGGAAGGGCTGGGGGCATACATGTGGTCTCCATTTGGGGCAAATACAGGGCATGCTTTTGTGTGCACACACCTGTGGCAAAGGGCAGGCCATGCATATGTACACCCTCCTGTTTGGGGGAGGGACTTATTTATGTTTTAATTATTTATTAAAATTAACCAATTCAAGTCTGCCTATTTATGCACATAACTGGCTTATATTAATGTGTTTTATTGTTGCTGTTTTCCTCTTCTGCTCTTCCCTGCTCCTTGCCATTGTGTGTTGAATCTTGTGTTGTTTTACCTTTTATTGTACACCTTGGGATGGGAACTGTGTTTTTACTCTTTTCGGTACTGGTCACAGTGGGGCTCTAATTAAGCTGCTACTCTAATATAAATACTAAATAATCTGAGCATGTTTGTGCTTGGTAGTATCTGCTGATGGGAATGGTACACTATAGCATTTGGAACTTTCCTTCCAATCACACCAATTGACATTGTATGTGCACACTCATTACACCCCTCTGTAGGCAAGGTAGAGCATTTCGGCCCTCAAGGGGTTGGCCAAGTATGATGTGGTCAGTTCTCCACAATGTGGAGGGCAGGCCAATTATAATTTGCGCATATAAAGAAATGGTCATGGCATGTGCACGCATTTTTAGGAAAAAGCTGATCGCCATATGGGGATGGGTCAGGACGTGTACTCCTGTCATGAGTTACAAGTTCTTCAGAGCAGGGACAACTATCTATTTGTGCTTTGCTTCTCATAATGTGGCCCTGATCCCAGTTGGGACATCTGGGAGCTATCATAATATGCATAGCAATAATTGTGCTCATCTCGTGGGAGGGGGCAGGGTGTGTGCTGCTCATGGGATGTAGGAGGCAGATGCTGTCCCTATGTTGCATAGTCCATGGGGAGGACTCAGCAGATTATACACTCTTTTCTCACTGAATGATGATGGTTACCCAGTGGAATGAAAAGAGCAACTGTAGGAGGATCCTCCCATGTGAAAAGTGGTGCATCTCCCCTTACGCAAATGCATGCACATTCTCCCCACCCCCCACACACATTGTACTCCACCCCTAGGGAGAAGGGACACCATCACTTGCAGCCACTCTTGTCCCCAGAAGTACTGCAATTAAAAGTGCCTATATGAGTGCTGAGAGGGTGAATATGTTCTCTGTACTGAATATACACTCTCTGTGTATGTTGTTACTTATGTATACATATGCACATGAGTTGGGGGTGCATGAACCCTTTCTAAACTTTTAATATGTTCTTAATACACCTCACTCCATAGCAGGAGATTGCCATGTGCACTCTCCTTTCCAGCATAAGCAACTAAGAATAAAAATGCACATTCTCCTCCAATAACTCGCATAATGAGTTGCATGCATAGACCATTCCTAAGTAAAGCCCTGTGATGAAAGGAGAGCATGCTGACTACACACCCTCAGGAGTAGGCTACATGCTTTTCCCCAGCACTGTTTAAACAATGATGGTAAAGTCAATACATAGAAATCAAATAAATATGTCACTCTTTTGGTTAATTAGGAAAGATAATATGGTTTTTGGGGATGCCAAATAGATAATTACATTTTTAGGTATTGGAACAGTTTAACTATTTTGTGAAAGGTGCTAGTGAAAAGGTATGCTGTCAAAGTTCCAGTCCTTTGGAGGGATTGTCTGTCCTTTCAGGTTTAGAGCTTCTATTGTTTTATTATTAGAGCAAGCCAATAGGGGGTGATGAAAAGAAGTGGGCAAAGAGTGTGAATCCACAGAGTAGAAGGGGAAATATATTGGGCACAGGGAGAGACATGACAGTTATACCCCCCTGAAATAGAGAAATCCTATTTTGAGAGAAAATAAATAAGGGTTCAATAATACAATATTTCTGTATTCTCACATTTTTTAGGTTGTAGATTTATATACAAAGACAACTTAATTTTGCTATTGGATACTCCAAAAGAGATTGAAAGTTATGTGGATAACATAAAATAGTAGTTAACTTCATACTTAGAGTTGCTTTTTGAAATTATTTTAGAAAAAACGCACAGTATATTTTACATATGAAGGAAAGAGTTAAAGCATACAACTCTTTAGCTCAAAGTTGTTCTATATAATACATTGTTGAAAAACAGAAGATCCAAGATAAGGATTTTTTTATTGCATATCCACAAGGGGGTAGTGATGTACCGTCTAAGATATTTGTAGTAGAAGTGCTAGATAATCTTTTTTTGAAACACTTTAGATTTACAGATAAAGGTGGTGTATTTGCATTTTAACTTAATAAGATCTTCTTTTAAAAATGTTTATTGGCAAAATTCTTGAGTTTAACATGCTGCTTTTACATTGTAGAAAAATAACCATTTATTACTTTTGAATGGTGGAATGCACTTCCCACTACTGTGATTTACATATGCATATGTGATTGCCAGGATTTGAGTTCTAAATCAAAAGTGATTTTTTTGATGTATAGTAATTTAAAATGTTGAGAAATACAAGTTGGAAGTTGGGATCAAGCTAGGAACAGGCTTTGTGAAGTTGGTGCTGTGTTTCTAGATAAATTCGTGGCGGATAGACCCATCAATGGCTATCAGCCAGGATGAGCAGGGATGGTGTCCCTAGCTTCTGTTTGCCCATTCCCAGCTTCTGGCAATAGGGGATGGATCACTTGATGATTCCCTGGTCTGTTCATTCCCTCTGGGGCCCCTGGCATTGGCCACTGTCAGAAGTCAGGATACTGGGCTAGATGGACCCTTGGTCTGACCCAGCCTGGCCATTCTTAGGTTAGGTGTAGAATATGAACACCTTACATAAAAAAGCCTTAAAGAGACAGCTCAAAGTAAATTCATGTGAGCAGTTGTTTTTTTCCCTGTTTTTTTTCATTGCATACGTTTGTCAAAAACAGTTTCATGACATATTTGACACCAAATTGTAATGTAATTCATCCACAGTGCCCAGAGAAGGAAAACAAATGGTGGTGCTAAAGCAGTATGCGGTATAATTTATTATTTAATATTGTAGGAACCAAAGACATCAAGAAGATTAGGGCTGATTGTGCTAGGAGCTGTACAGATATACTACTGTTCTTCTGTGACAGAACAATGAATGGTAATCCAGGTAGGGGCCTCCATTTTGCAGGGGAGGGAAGAGAAAAATAGTTAGTTGATTTACCATTACAGGAAATAACAGGTTACAGCTTTCTTCCAACGTGTAATATAAAACATTACATTTACTGTATCTAACTTTAAATTAATACCTGATAATAAATATTAAAATAATTTCATAAATCCTGCTAATTTGAGGCTATGGACAAAGTATATGCTTTGTGTTCAAGTCTACCTTGAGGAGACAGTGGTAAATACTCTTTACTTCATCACTTCTGACTCTTTAGTGCTCCCTTTTCCCTGAGGAAAGTTGTCTTTATCTCTTTCAATAAATCTTAGCTAACTTAATGTGTCTCTTCTGGAATATTTTTTCCTTATATGCTACTGTAGCTTGGATTACTATCTTTTTGCTATTTGTGTGTGCAGTACCTGGCACAACGAAGCCTCAATATACTACTGCAACATAAATATTAAATTACATAATAGGTAAAACGAATAAGAGTATGTTGTTAGCTTAATCTTTCATTAATCTTTTTTTGATGCTCCTGAATTCATTACTTCTGTCTGGTGTGCTGTGATCTAGAATAGACTGGGCTTTATTCTTTTCTCACTTACATTGGTGTAGATGATTAAGTCCACTGAAATAATAAAATCTAAACAATGTAAAACTGATGTAAATGAGAGGAGAGTCAGACTCTATATCTTCACTGGAATATTAGAATTTTCTGTTTAGTAATCTTTAATTCATTTGTCCCCTTTCCCTTCAAGATTTTGTGTGGGCGTGTAGTAACATTTTCCCCACATACCCTGGTTTTAGTATTGAGAGTATGTAATAGGTTTAGTGATTTCATATAGGTTAATAGTCATTAATCTTAAAGCTGCTGGTATGAATTGGGTTTTCATCTTGTCTGTCTAGTGTGACTTTTTATTATGTTTAGTACAGGTATCTTCTTTAATTTCTTATAGGCTGTTAAAATCTCTTCGGTTGAGATGAATGACCCACAAGGTCACTCATTCTTGTAACTTACTATTGCGTAAGAGCTATTGTAAATATCCTCTTTCATGTCCCATATTTGAACTTTTCGATTTTGATGTTGAAAATGAATGCCTTACTTTAGTCTATATTATGTTGGTTAACTCCTGTATCTGAGTATATCTAATTTAAGGTGGACTGAGAAGTGCATTCCAGAAACCCAGATGATTCTCAGTCAACAATTTCTGTGTGTACTTCTAACAGCAACTGTACATTGTAATTCAGTGAGTTGACCTACTTCTGTAATACATTTTTAAGAAGTCAAGGTATGAAATGTTCACTTTTTAAATGCCTGAAATTTAAACTCTGCCTTTCAAAAGTTTAAATGTGAGCCATTTAAAAACACAGTTGTATGAAGACAAGTATTACAGCAGTGGTGCTGGTAGCCTGAGTATAGAACCCAAGTCTTGCTCTCTTCTTTAACCTTTAAAATTATTTTTAATTATATATACTGAATTAATTGTGTCTGAAATAAGCTCTGTTAACAGCCCTGGTGACTGAGTTCCATTTCTGTACCACAGCACTAGTACAGCATCAGTATTACAAGCTTCTCCACACCGTGCTAACTTGAAAGGGACCTTCCTGTGAAGATCAGAGGGTAATTCATTCTACAGACCTCTTCTCATTCAGTTTTCCCTTGAGACTGATAGTAAGAATGGGACTGATGTGTAATTAGCTCAGATTAGTAGTGAAAGAATGTTATCATCTAATAGCCATTTGGAAGTGTACAGTTGTCCACATCTGCAAAACCATCACCGTGGACATGCTTGTTAGTAAAAGAGAGGACACTGGTTGCCTTGGCGTGGAAACTGAAGAACCCTCTCACTCATAGTTGTATTGTTTCTGGGGCAGGATTGAAGTACGCTGGAAGGGTGTGATCAGAATTCACTAGGTGCTTTGGTAATACAAATAATAAATAACAACATATTACAACTGTTTCCTGTGCTGTATCTCTCCTATTGTTAAATGGAGAACTTGAGTCTCCAGGATGTTAACATGGCACCTTCAACCAGCACTGAATTCACTTAAAAAAAAAAAAAAAAAAAAACCATGAACAGAGAACTGACAGCAAAACAGATATGTTTCTTTCTATTTGGTTTATTCTTCTGAATAGTTGAGGAAATTGGCATATCCCAAATGCAGTAGAACAGTGTCTGTGTTAAATTTATCTGGCCTGTTATTAAACTAGTATTCTTACTCCTTGTCCCAGTTCAGTTATATTATCAAGGTGGTGATTATTGATTTTTATAGCTATTAATTCGGGCAGGATCAGTAAATATGATTGTGATGGAGATGTTAAACTAGACTAAGTAACTCTTAGAATACTGTTACTTCCCTTACTGCCAGTTAAATGAATGTTTAGGAGAGTGGCTGCAGCAGTCAAAGGGTTTTGGCTTTTGAAATATTTACTATGCAACCTAATATTTATATTAAAACATGAAAACAAAGAAAGAATATAGGGGAAATCAGAATCAGCAATGTTGTTAACAGGTAGATACAGATGATTGTGGTTCGTTTATAAGCCAACCCTCCCCCCCCTTCCACCCCCCCAAGATGGATAATTAAAAATGGAAATTTTTTATGACCCATTCATAAGCTGATCCTATCATTCAGGGGTCGGCAAACTTTGGCTCCAGGGCCATCCAGATAAGGCGCTAGCGGGCCGAGACGGTTTGTTTACCTGGAGCAACCGCAGGCACAGAGGTAAACCTAAGTAAACAAAGTGTCCCAGCGTGCCAGCTGCTTACCCTGATGGGCCGGGACAGCAACTGGTGGGGAAATTTTTTTCGGGGGGGAGAAGCTAGGGGTCAGGGGAGTAACCCCTGTGACCACCCCCCACATGACCCCATCCCTTCCCACCTTAGCTGGGGCAGGCCAGGTGAGGATGTCTCGTGCCTGGCCGGAGCTGCTCCGGCAGGCTGGGCAGCGCGGCCACAGCCTGCTCTGGCAAGTGGGGCCGGGCAGTGCGGCTGCAGCGTGCTTCAGCGGGCGGGACCAAGAGGCACAGCCGCAGCGTACTCCGGCAGGCGGGGCCAGGTGGTGCGGCCGCAGCCTGCTAGCCCCAGAGCTGCAGCTGCTTTGGAGGCTGCGGGGAGAGCAGTGGGGCCAGAAGTGGAGGGAGACTGGCCCCGTCTCTTCCCTTCTGGCTCTGCTGCCTGTGCTGCCTCTGTTGTGGGGAGGGGCTGTGTCCCATCTCTCCCTCTCTATACCTGTTCATAAGCTGACCCCCTTCTCTGGTGCTTTCCTTTTTTACTAAAAAAAAAATCGGCTTCTGAACGAGTATATATGGTAATTTTGCAGGCTATAAGATCATATTGTGATTACATTATTAAAAATATATTTCAAATACCTATTTTTAATCTTTGTTAATGCTTTTTAAGTGATGAACACATGAATCTGACTGACCTGTTGGCGTTGAGATTGGATCATGTGATAACAATTACTGCGGTTGCTGGACAGAACTGGTTTTGAGTCAGTTGTCATGAAAATATTATAAATATCTGTTCTTCTGGAAGATCTGTTGATTATCACAATTAATTTAATGATTGTGGGCTGGAGGCTAGCCACGGTGTCATCGGTGCATGGTCCTGTGCTGTGGAACTTGGTTTTACTGCTAGTCCTCTGTAGCTGGTCTCTCAGAGCTTTAGGGCTGGTGTAAGGCTTGTCTCTTTTCTCATGCCTCTCTCACAGGTGGATTGGGAGGAGGGCAACCAGTGTGGTAAATAGTCAGTCTTCCAGTGTTAATACTGGTCAATAGGTTAGTTAAATTTCAGAGTATTATTCTGTGTTTAAAGACTGTGGTGGATGCTTTTTGTAAATTTTGAAAACAAAATAAGATTTTGTTCACTGTAATGTTAGGTTACAAAATACTTAGTTCACTCCTGTCCTTGAAAGTATGACACAATGTTTTACTTCTTAAACAAACCTAATTTATTGAATAATTGTTCATGAATGCTAGGCTGCTGACTTTGATGGATTTTTGTGTGTGTTTTCACTTAATTCACAAGATTGCCATCTTTACTTAAAATTACACTGATGTTCTGAAGGAGTAGAGTTGAGCAGTCAGCTCAGTTCACTCTTTACCTCAGTTTTATTTGAATTTCAGTTTACAGTTTAATACTTACTTTGAAATTCAGATAAAATTCTAATGTAGAAACTGAACTTCTTTTCTTCTCTCTTCTGTCCCCTTCCCTTTAGAATTTCTGTATGGGGACAATTCCTCTCACCCCATACAAAATTAAAGTTAGGCCATGTCTACAGTAGAGAGCTTACAGCTGCACGGTTGTCCCGCTCCCGTGCCGCTGTAAGATTGTTCGTGCTGATGGGAGAGAGCTCTCCAGTTACAGCCCAATGAGTGGCGGTAGCTTTGAGTGGGAGACTGTCTCCCAGTGAAAAAGCGCTGTCCACACCGGTGCTTCTGTCAGTGTAACTTGTGTCGCTCAGGTGTGTGGTTTTTTTCACACCCCTAAGCGACATAAGTTATTCTAATAAAAGTGCTAGTATAGACATAGCCTTAGTCTCGTAAGTGAGAATTGCATTGGGGAAAAAAAAAACCCTGCTAGGTTCTTCTTATAACTGAAGCTTTCCTATTTTCCTTTTGACCTGCTAGGTGTTAGAGAAGCATTAACTTAATATATGTGCTTCTCAGTCACTTCAGGCTGTTAGTTTTAAATGTGGCTCTTGTTGAGTGACTTTATATTGTAGTTAGATTTTTGAGATACTGTGAATAGAGCAGTTTTAATCAGTTTTTGCTTTAAGGGAGAACATCAACTTAAAATTTAGTCTATTTAAAAAAGGAGTTAAAAGTAGTTTCAGGTTCTGCATCTGCCCTTGAGTTCTCCATTCAGTGTTTGTGGTTTTACAGTCATCTTTTTTTATGTTAAAAATGTTTTTCTTTCCCCTACTACTGTATTACAGACCACCCAAACAATAGGGGAAACAGATCTGCTGATTGTACCAGAAAAACTGACTACAATAGAATCTCACAGTTATGAACGTCAGTGTTATGAACTGACCAGTCAACCACACACTTCATTTGGAACTGGAAGTTCACAATCAGGCAGCAGCAGAGACCTCCCTAAAAAAACAAATACAGTACAGTACTGTGTTAAATGTAAATTACTAAAAAAATAAAGGGAAAGCAGCATTTTTCTTCTGCATAGTAAAGTTTCAAACCTGTACTAAGTCAATGTTCAGTTGTAAACTTTTGAAAGAACAGCCATAATGTTTTGTTCAGAAGTGTTCATAACTGAGGCTTTACTGTATTTACAGAGTGTTCTCAAATGCATAAAATACACTAAAAATTAATGTTTTTTCTCAGACCTTGGTTTTATAGTACTTCTACATGTAACTTTTTCAACAATAACAGTTAAAACGTTTTATTTTGAAATTTATCCCTTTGAGATCTGAAACTCTTGACCTCTCTTGGGTGGAGACCTTCAGCTCTCCCTCCTTCCTGGGGATTTTCCAGGCTCCACAGTTCCCTGTCTACACTGTGAATTTCCCAGAGAGTCAGACTGCATAAGCAGGCCTGCTTTGCCTTCACCTTAGAGGCTATAAACTATATAAATTGCCCACAGTTGCCCATAGTTAAAAGTTACCACACAGCCCTTTCTAAGCAAGGACATTTATTTTTAAGGTGAAAGTATTAGAGAAAACATATTAAGCTTACCAGAGATCATCCAAACCCAAACAAGGGCTCTCGTAGGATTCAGTCCTTCAAACCACACCAAGTGGGGTGTTGTAGTGCTTTTTTTTGTTTTGTTTTTGAGGTCACAAGTTTATAACACCTGTTCAGAAGAACCCTCTTGAACTGTGCATTCTTTCGTTTATGCAGTTTGGGCCTTTGATCTTTTCCTCATGAAACAGGTGATCACCAGACCAAGATCCCCTCCTCAAGCTGAAGGTTCAAAAGGCTGACTTGCATAACCAGAGGGGGAGAATACATTTGCCTACTCCTCCCCTAGAGATGTCCCAGGAAACCCACTTAACTTTCCATAAGTACATTCTTGTGTGTCACGTTGTTTCAGACGTTCCTTTGAAGCTCCTAACACTTTCCAGTGTTTACCTTGGTCTCTATGCATCCGAAGAAGTGAGGTTTTTACTCACGAAAGCTTATGCCCTAATAAATCTGTTAGTCTTTAAGGTGCCACCAGACTCCTTGTTGTTTTTGTAGATACAGACTAACACGGCTACCCCCTGATACTTGATACCTTGGTCATGTCTCCCCCAGTGGAAGTCAAATACAATTCCTTGATACATAAACTTTCCATTTTTTATACAATGGATTCCAAAGCTACTTGAACTTAATTCAGTAAGGTTTTTCACAGATATTGCAAGAAATTGCCCTGGATGTCACAGAATACTTTGTGAAATATTGTGGCTACAGGTAATTTCAGTCAGTCTTTTGTTTTCAGTGTTTTTCTGTTTAAATTAAGAGTGCCTTCTGTTCAATATATTTTATTTTCTTTGTTGTTGTTTTTTTCTCAACTCTGCCTCACTCATCTTGTTTTCTTTTTTCTTCTCCTTCTTTTCCTTTTCTTCATCCTCCTTGTTGTGCATCTGCACTAAATTTAAAACATGTAGGGATGCCTATTGAGATTATGCTCTTCATTGCAAATACTCCTACAGTTCTGTTCCTGAAGCACTGCTTGAGAAACCACTCCTCTCCCAACTCAGTATGCATATGCTAAGGGTTTATTGGGGAAAGCCTGTGGCATTGGAAGATCAAAAGCAACACTGTGTTTATTAATGGGGAGTTGATGCCTTTCACCTTCTTGTCCTCGAATGGATAACTACACCTTTCTCTCCTGATGGATTCTCCATTCAGATTGCTGAATCTGGAGTCTCTCTCTGTTTGTTCACAGAGGAATTATTGACTAGCGATTACAGTATAGGACTTGGAGTTATGAGAATAGATTTTCCTGAGTGACAAAAGGAAAAAACGCATTTTGGTTTTTGTAGAGATTAGGTTTTGCAAAGCCTAAGACTAATAGAAATGTTTCCATGAATTTTTAAAACCAAATGAAACCAATTTAACTGAGATGCTGGCAGCATGTTTTGCATTTTGTGTTGGTGGAACCCTAAAAGAGTAGTTGATTAGCCCGTTTTCTTTATTCAAGTTGGTAGTGAGTGCCAAATAGTTAAAATCTATTACTATAGACTGTTAACCTCTTAACACTCTTAACCTTTTCTAAAACAATTATTTTTTAAAAATATTTTTGAAAAAAAATCTTCCAGTGCTCTTTTACCCTGTGTGTGCTTCAATTTCCTCATCTGTAAAATAAGTTAATGGTTCCCTTCCTTGCCAGAGTGTAAGGACTGACTTACTTTTATTTTCTGTAAATGCTTTGAGATTTTTGGATAATTACTTGTACTACAGCAGCTTAGTAGATGTACATACTATTGGAATATTAAAGTATATTTATACAATTCATCCTATTTGTTTTACCCCATTATTCCTAGTTATGTATCTTTCCTAAATAATGTCTCCTCCTCCTTGGTTTTAACACCTTTTAGCTATTTGTAGGCTCCTGGCTCTTCTACAGTTGTCACTTAAGTA
The DNA here is from genome assembly GCF_013100865.1 of Trachemys scripta elegans. Taxonomy (NCBI): domain Eukaryota; kingdom Metazoa; phylum Chordata; order Testudines; family Emydidae; genus Trachemys; species Trachemys scripta. Next base: position 1,254,363 of record NC_048316.1, on the reverse strand, counting down.
AAATATACATATTTAGTTCTTTTAATCTTCACAAGTCATTCCTTCCATCGTCCTGATAATTTTTGTCATTCTTCTCTGAACTCTCCTTCTAGTGAGCTATTTTATTGGTCAAGAGTGCCCAGAAGAGAGAATATTATTCCAGATGCATTTATTCTAACGCTTTGTGAAGAGATTATATTATTTATTTTGTGTTACAGTAGTGTCTTGGGGCCTCTATCATTGATCAGAATTCTGTTGTGATAGGCCCTATGAAAACACATCATAAAAAGATGGTCCCTGCCTCAGAGTTTTAAATTCAAGCTGAAGATGAGACAAGAGTGGACACTACAGACAGATGGAACACAAGAGATAACAGTCAGACAATACTTATTAGCATAATAAGAACATAAAAATGGCCATACTGGGTCAGACCAATGGTCCATCTTGCCCAATATCCTGTCTTCCATCAGTGACCAATGCCAGGTGCTTCAGAGGGAATGAAATAGAACAGGGCAATCACTGAGTGATCCATCCCCTGTTGTCTTACTCCCAGCTTCTGGGCAGACAAAGGCTATGGACACCTAGAGCAGGGAGTTGCATCCCTGACCATCTTGGCTAATAGCCGTTGATGGACCGATCTTCCATGAACTTATCTCATTCTTTTTAGAATCCAGTTATACTTTTGACCTTCACAACATCATTTGGCAATGAGTTCCACAAGTTGACCATGCATTGTGTGAAGTAGTACTTTTGTTTCTTTTAAACTTGCTGCCTATTAATTTCATTGGGTGCCCCCTAGTTCTTGTTATGTGAAGGTGTAAATAATGTTTCTTGTTCACTTTGTCCATACCATTCATGATTTTATAGACCTCTATTCTGTTCCCCTTTTGTTGTCTCTTTTCCAAGCTGAAAAGTCCCATTCTTTATAATCTCTCCTCATAAGGAAGCTGTTCCGTATCTTTGTTCATTTTTGTTGCCCTTCTCTGTATCTTTTCCAATTCTAATGTCTTTTTTTAAAGATGCGGTTACCAGAACTGCGCACAGTATTCAAGATGTGAGCATGCAATGGATTTATATATTGGAGTTCTGATATTTACTGTCTTATCTATCCCTTTCCTAATGGTTCCTAACATTTTGTTAGCTTTTTTGACTGCTGCTGTACATTGAGCAGATGTTTTCAGAGAACTATCTACAATGAGTCCAAGATCTCTTACTTGAGTGGTAACAGCTAATTTAGAGTCCATTATTTTGTATGTAGATTTGGGATTATGTTTTCCAATGTGCATTATTTTGCATTTATCAACATTGAATTTCATCTGCCATTTTTGTTGCCCAGTCACCCAGTTTTGTGAACCCTTGTCAGATTTATTTGTAGACTCTCGTATCTCCTCTGCTCTGTGTTTTCTGTGTGTCTAAATCCAAAATTGTATTGGCATTTTTTGTTGCTTTATTGCTTTGCACATGTGTTTAGTTTGCTGTCCACTATTATCTAGAGGTCTGTTTTTAGCATTATTGCTTTTCAGGTTTTTCCTTTCCACTGACTCTTTGGATTTTTTTTTTTTTGCTTAAGTATTATTTTTATTTGTCCATCATGTTGTTTTTTTACCCCTGCTTTCAATCTTACTAACTTGCTTTGCAATATTTTTTTCAATGGTGTTTTGCTGTTTCTTCATCTTCAGAGCCATTTAAAAATCCGTGTAACGTACTTTTAACTTCTAGGTCATTATTCATTTCAGGGATAGGACACATGGAAGGTAGTAACTGTAGTCTTAGTTGTCTGGGTTCTGGAGCATGTTCTGGACTTTGCATAGCTTTAATACAAAGGTTGCAGTGACTTTCAAGGAACTAATTCCTTTAGGGAATTCTGGTGACAAATTATGATGTTAGAACTTGATGGAATTAATTAGATAACTTGACTGTGTCCTTATATTTGAGATAACTATATGCTGGGCTAAATAAACTCAGAGGCTGGAGTGTTTTTTAGGAAACCAACTTTGTGTTAAAGGTGTTTGTCCAATTCATAGGGAGCATTGTGAATTCTTCTGATTACACTGTAATATGCTCTTTATCGTTTCTTGTCTGTGGCTTTTATTCCCCATATTTCGGAACACTGACTCCCTCTGCTGCTTAAGGGAAGGATTGGTAGCTTCACCCATGAATAATTTTATGTTGTTTTAAATGCTTCAGTATTTTCCTGTTCTGAAGTTAATGGAAAACTGAATTTGGAGAGGGTATAATAATCTGACCAGTAATCAAGCTGTTGTTGTTAAAATTGAGATAGTATCTAAAATAATGTAATTTAAAGTTAGGGGGTGGTTTAACTAAAGGTGGGATTTAATAAATAAATAAATAATTTAGTTAAACTGGTGCAGCTTTGTGCATGGATCAGTTTATATCCATAATTCACAGATGAAAGTTAAATTGATATGAATGTATACATGTATGTTTGCTGTACTTCACTTCAACTAAATTTGCTTTTAAACCGATTGAAGTTAAACCACTGCAATTCTTTGTAAACAGGGCTTATCTATTATGTGTTTGTGGCTTAACCTTCCTCTAGGGCAGGATATTTGAGAGAAGTGGTTGAATGGGATAACAGATCAAGGGCTTGAGAAACAGAAGTAGCATTTTTGTCAGAATATGGCACTGTCCTTATGAGGACAGTAGCCAGACAGCACAAGGATTTGTGTACTTTCTACCTAAGAAGTAACTTGCAAATTAGATCCCTTTAGCCAGGCAGGATGTGAGGATTTGCCAAAATTCATTTGTGGGTTAGCAGCTGTCCAGCGTGTCTGTTCTCTGAGACAATTCCATTTCAGTATAATTCCATTTAACTCACAGTGACCCACCAGTGTGGATTCCAGACTGTGAAAGATTTAAAATAGCTGGAAAAAATGAAATAAAAGGCTTATTTTGGAACTGATTTGAAATTATCAAAATAGTTTAATGTAATTATTCGTTCATATAGTAGGTGAGCTTACTTGGGGGAAAAACAAAACACAAACCTAACACATGCCAAACACATCTGTGCAATCATTTTCCTTTGCACACTTATTTACAAATGGTAAATATTTGTCAAATTCTTTGCCTAATTTTTTGTCTATTAAGATTGTGTTCTTTTAGGGCAGAGACCTTATCTTGATACATGTCTTTAAAGCATCAAGTACATTTCTGGCACAATGATTGTTGTGAATTTCACTACTTCACCAGGTTTTGTAGAGAAATGTGGTTAGTTTTGGCTTTACCACAGCATAGGAAAACGGAGCAGCAGCAGAGGTACTGGAACAGTTTGTCTGCAGACTTAAGAAGGCAGTGTTACATCAGTTACACTCGTTCATGTTTGGAACATTATCTTTGCAATCATAAGGACTACAGATTTAATTGTTTAAAAATAAAAGCTTAGTTTCTGGAGATCCTGATGGTATTCACCCTGGAAAGCTTCCTACTTGTCCTGGGTGATTTAGCAAGTAGACTTTTTAAGCCTATATGTTGGTGTCCAGGGTTATCAGTTACATTTATTAGCAGTACATATCCTGCAAAAGTTAAAAATAAGTAAAATAGCTAAAAAAAGCAAGTTTAAATATATGAACTTATTATGCCTTTTTATATGATTATATCTTTTTACCTTGCGAAATACTAATACTGTGAAATATCTTGATGTTAGGTGGTTAGGTTATCTGGAATAGATCTGAAAATAGTTTGCTCAGAAAAGGTAACCTTGATGTTAGAGGCCAGTTTGCTTTTTATAAGGGGCTATTTCTTTGATGGATGTGGTTTAAATATAGAAACCGTTGCATCAACATGACATCCAACATATGTATGCAGTCAAATAAACCCTTTTTTTCAATCTGTTTTATAAATAGTGTATTTCTTTTCTGTTCCCCAGCCCTTCAGTGTGTTAAAGGCAGACACAGTTATTACAGCAGTTATTCAGCTCTGCACGTGTTTTTTATTTTTGTATGCAATAATTTGTGATTATGTTTAAGAACCCTGTCACCTGTTTCAAATTTAAACAATAACCTTATGGTTCAAGGAGCTAAACATAAAGCTGATAAGTGCTGTTTTAATTGTATTATTTGATACCAAGTTACTGATAAAATTGGTTACCATGGAAGTTTAGCAATTTGAAACAATTATACTGAGTTTTCAGAAGTAACCACATACAGAGTTAGATATTAACATAATCAGTGTGATAGATTTGTGTCCAATAATTTTGTTTTGATTTATCTCAGGACTTCACAATTATTTGGGCTTATAGGGAATTCACAAATTTGAGATTTGAGTCTAAACTAATGCAAATTATTAAAATTTGGGTAAATTATATAAATTTACTGTGATTTAAATGAAGTCATGTTGAAAAGTTTTTCACTCTTTTTATAGTCATTTTTTTTGGAAAATCAGTGTCAAATGCTCAAAGATTCAGTTTTTAAGGTGAGCTTATTTTTTAAGGTGGTGTGGGGTTTTCAGAAGATCCTGAAGGATTTAGAACCACACGTCCAACTGAGCATCAATGGATTTGTGCTCCTAAATACTATAGGAAATCCTCTGAAAATCTCTGAATGTTATCATGGTCCCAACACATGAAAACATTAACAGACTTTATGGGTTATTTTTCTTGTGAAGAGATATGAAATATTAATTTTAAGTGATTAATATGTCAACAACTGCTAATTACTTCAAACAGCAATGGTTAGATTTACCTTCCCATATATCTAGGTACTGTTACACTGATGGAAACTTCTGCAATAATCACTTTCTAGATAAATAAGGTTATCTCTTTATTTCAGTTTTATTCTAAAGACACCCATCCAAAAATCTGGATATGGTGATTAAATTTTATTGTAATGTTCAATTTTTGATATATGTTAAACAGCCTCTTTGCAAAATTTTCACTCCTTTTGCCGTCATGCTGAGGTGCAGTTTGGAAACTGATCTTCTTTAAAATTTATTTATTACCAGTTGAAAATCAGGTTTATAAAACTGATGTATTTGTGAGTTTTATAGGCTTATCCTGTTTGTTTGTATAGTATAGAACTGTAGGCAAATCAGGAGTTGATCAACCCATTTTTGTATTCTGAAATTACACATTGCACTGATAAAACTCTGGCAGTTAAATTGTCTAGAGTTGCATATCCACCTTCTGGATCACAGACAATTTAAGAACAGTAAAAAAGATGTGTTGGGGGGGAGGGGGAATAGTAGGAGAGAGGCTCATTGTGATTTGCTATTGTGTGCTTTAAAGTTTTATGGTCCATGTTGCCTCCCTTGGGAGGATGAAGTGCAAGGAGCATGAACAAGCCCATAAAATTGCAAAGGGTTTACAGTGTATAATTAATACAGAACTTTCTATGAACTTCATATTAGTTTCACTTGGGCTTTTGTCTCACCTAACAAATTTTTTTGAACAAAGATTGTTTATAGAATTTAAATGTCTGATTTTCTTATTGAATCATAACAAGAACTTGTAGGCTGTTTTATTTTAGTATATTTTCTTAGTTTTCTATAGAGACTGTTTGTGTCTTAGAAAGGTTTTTGAGCTGTGGCCAGGTCTATACTAGGCGGCAAAAAAACTTTGTCAGTATAACTGCATCTAATACTGGGAGGGTTGGCTGGAGTAAAAAATCCTATCCCTGACTGGAAAAAATATGAAGACAATATGAACACATGCTGTATGGGGCAAGATTGTCTGGTGAAGCTTAACCCTCCCTCTGGGAATTCTCTCCCTGCCATGAACTCTGAATTTGGGCTGATGATCACTTACTTGTGTCTCATTTGCTAATCTGTAAAAAGGGGGATATATGCTTGCTTCATACTGGTGGTGTTTCGCTTGAGTTAACATTTGTGAAGTATTTTGAAGATGTAAAGCAGTATAGAAGTGTTGAATGTATCAGTAGCAATTTCATATTTAATAAATTGTCTGGTATTTGAGTTTTAAATTAGAACAGCAAAAAAATTTTGTTAGAAAGTTTGCAATGCCAACATATTTGATTGTAAGTGAATGAAAAATATTTGCCTGAGCAGTTAGTCACTACTCTTCACTGTGTTTTCCTCGAATATTAATCCATCATGAGTCTGACACTTTTTAATAACAGTACAGGTCTGTGTTGCTGCCATTAAAAGTTGTTATGCAATTTAAAATAGTACGTTATGACTAAAAGTATTTTACATATCTTACTTTCTTCAGGTGCAACAGAGGTGCATTTTTTTGGTGCTACCTTTTAGCTAGCTGTCAGCACTAGAATTCTGGTGCTACAATGCTCCTGAGAAACTAGGTATGATAACATTGAATGCTGGCAGCAGCAACCTGAGACCCAGTGATCCATGGGATAGCCCCCAACAGCAAGAGCTGATCTCGGGGGGTGCTTCATAAGTCTTCATATAGCTCTGATAAAGGGTGGAGAAAACAGCAGCTCCTCCAAATATCTTTGTATACAGGGTGGGGGACCAGCAGGGTGGGGGGAAATATATTTTTTTTTACCTCAGGATGGGATGCAGAGATAAAGTTTCTTGACACCTTAATTGACTGCTTCTTGAAGCAGCTGGTCCTGGAGACCACAAGAGGAGAGGCAATTCTTGATTTAATCCTAAATGGAGCACAAGATCTGGTCCAAGAAGTGATTATAGCTGGATCGCTTGGTAATCCATAATATAATTAAATTTAACATCTCTGTGGCAGGGAAAACACCACAGCAGCCAAACACTTGTAGCATTTAATTTCAAAAAGGGAGACTACACAAAAATGAGGAGGTTAGTTAAACAAATTAAAAGGTACAGCGCCAAAAGTGAAATCCCTGTAAGCTGCGTGGAAACTTTTAAAAAACACCTTAATAGTAGCTCAACTTAAATGTATACCTCAAATTAAAAAACAGTAAGAGAACCAAAAAAGTACCACCGTGGCTAAACAACAAAATAAAAGAAGCAATGAGAGACAAAAAGGCATCCATTAAAAAGTGGAAGTTAAATCCTAGTGAGGAAAATAGAAAGGAGCATAAACTCTGGCAAATGACATGTAAAAATATAATTAGGAAGGCCAAAAAAGAATTTGAATAATAGCTAGCCAAAGACTTAAAAAGTAATAGCAAAATTTTTTTTTAAGTACATCAGAAGCGGGAAGCCTACTAAAGGTCCAGTGGGGCCCTGGAAGATCGAGATGCTAAAGGAGCACTCAAGGACGATAAGGCCATTGCAGAGAAACGAAATTAATTCTTTGCATCGGTCTTCACGGCTGAGGATGTGAGGGAAATTCCAAACCTGAGCCATTCTCTTTAGGTGACAAATCTGAGGAACTATCCCAGCTCAAGGTGTCATTGAGATTTTGGAACAAATTGATAAACTAAACAGTAATAAGTCACCAGGACCGGATGGTTTTCACCCAAGAATTGTGAAGGAACTCAAATGTGAAATTGCAGAACTACTAACTGTAGTGTGTAACCTATCATTTAAATCAGCTTCTGTACCAAATAACTGGAGGATAGCTAATGTGATGCCACTTTTTAAAAAGGGCTCCAGAGGTGATCCTGACAATTATAGGCCAGTAAACCTGATGTCAGTACCATGTAAAATGGTTGAAACTATAGTAAAGAACAAAATTGTCAGACACCTAGATGAACATAATTCGTTGGGGAAAAATCAACAGTCAGTTGCACACATACAAAATGAGAAATGACTGCCTAATGGGAGTACTGTGGAAAGGGATCTGGGGGTCACAGTGGACCACAAGCTAAATATGAGTCAACAGTATATAGGAGCAGTGCCAGGGTTTTTGCCACCGTAGGCGGCAGCGTTCCTCCTCTGAGCATTTGGCGGCGGGGTCCTTCCGCTCCGCATCTTCGGGGCACTTTGGCGGCGGGTCCCGGAGCGAGTGAAGGACCCGCCACCGAATTTCCGCCAAAGACCCGTAGCGGAAGGACCCCCTGTTGCCGAATTTCCGCCGAGGATGGCAAAATGCCATCCCCCAAATCCTGCCGCCCTAGTGGAAGTGCCAGCCCTGACAGTATAACACTATTGCCCCCCCCCCACCCCAACAGAAGTGAACATCATTCTGGGATGTATTATCAGGAGTGTTGCATGCAAGACACAAGAAGTAATTCTTCCGCTCTATTCCACACTGATTAGGCCTCAACTGGAGAATTGTGTCCAGTTCTGGGTGCCACATTTCAGGAAAGATGTGGAGAAGTTGGAGAAAGTCCAGAGAAAAGCAACAAAAATTATTAGGTCTAGAAAACATGACCTATGAGGGAAGATTGGGAAAAAAATGGGTTTGTTTTCTCTAGAAAAGAGAAGACTGAGACAGGACATAATAGTTTTCAACTACGTAAAAGGTTGTTACAAGGAGGAGGGAGAAAAATTGTTCTTGATAGGCTAGGTCAAGAAGCAATGGGCTTAAATTGCAGCAAGGGAAGTTTAGGTTGGACATTAGGAAAAACTTCCTAACCTTCAGGGTGGTTAAGTCTGGAATAAATTGCCTAGGGAGGTTGTGGAATCTCCATCATTGGAGATTTTTAAGAGCAGGTTAGACAAACACCTGTCAGGGATGATCTAGATCAGTGGTTCTCAAACTTTTGTACTGGTGACCCCTTTCACATAGCAAGCCTCTGAGTGCGACTCCCCCTTACATGTTAAATATATTTTAAAGTATTTTTAATACTATTATAAATGCTGGAGGCAAAGCAGGGTTTGGGTTGGAGGCTGACAGCTCATGACCCCACATGTAATAACCTCATGACCCCCTGGGGGGGGGGTCCCTACCCCCAGTTTGAGAACCCCTGGTCTAGATAATACTTAGTCCTGCCATGAGTGCAGGGGACTGGACTAGATGACCTCTCAAGGCCCCTTCCAGTTCTATGATTCTATGGTTTTTGTAAAGGGAAATCATACCTCACCATTCTACTAGAGAGGGCCAACAAGCATGTGGACAAGGGGGATCCAGTGGATATAGTGTACTTAGATTTTCAGAAAGCCTTTGACAAGGTCCCTCACAAAAGGCTCTTAAGCAAGGTTTCTCAAACTGGGGGTTGGGACCTCTCAGGGGGTGACCAGGGGGTCACAAACTGTGAGCTTCCACCCCAAGTCCCGCTTTGACTCCAGCATTTATAATGGTGTTAAATATGTAAAAAAGTGTTTTTAATTTATAAGGGGGGTCGCACTCAGAGGCTTGCCATGTGAAAGGGGACACCAGTACAAAAGTTAGAGAACCACTGCTCTTAAGCAAAGTAAGCTGTCATGGGATAAGAGAGAAGGTCTTCTCATGGATTGGTAACTGGTTAAAAGATAGGAAACAAAGGGTAGGAATGGAGAGAGGTAAATAGCGGTGTCCCCCAGGGGTCTGTACTGGGACAAGTCCTATTCAACATAAATGATCTGGAAAAAGGGGTAAACAGTGAGGGGGCAACATTTTCAGATGATACAAAGTTACTCAAGATAGCTAAGTCCCAAGCAGACTGTGAAGATCTACAAAAGGATCTTACAAAACTGGGTGACTGACCAACAAAATGGCAGATGAAATTCAATGTTGATAAATGTAAAGTAATGCACATTGGAAAACATAATCCCAGTTATACATATAAAATGATGGGGGTCTAAATTAACTGTTACCACTCAAGAAAGAGATCTTGGAGTCTCCGAGCTCTGGTCAAGTGTAGGTAGTCTCTTGGTCTATCCAAGGCCGTGATCAAGTGTCTTGATGTTTTTGGTCTTTTGGCCTCGAGATGAAAACCTTGCCTTTGTTTCTGGGACCTTGAAGTGAAAAAATTCTCTAAGTTCTCTGAAAACATCCACTCAATGTGCAGTGGCAGTCAAAAAAGCGAACAGAGTGTTGGGAATCATTAAGAAAAGGATTAATAATAAGACAGAAAATATATTGCCTCTATATAAATCCATGGTACGCCCACATCTTGAATACTGCGTGCAGATGTGGTTGCCCCATCTCAAAAAAGATATATTGGACTTGGGAAAAAGTTCAGAAAAGGGCAACAAAAATTATTAGGGATATGGAATGGCTGCCTTATGAGGAGAGATTAATAAAACTGGGACTTTTCAGCTTGGAAAAGAGATGACTAAGGGCGGATATGATATAGGTCTATAAAATCATGGTGTGGAGAAAGTAAATAAGGAAGTGTTATTTACTCCTTCTCATAACACACAAACTAGGGGTCACCAAATGAAATTACTAGGCAGCAGGTTTAAAACAAACAAAAGGAAGTATTTTTTCACACAATGCACAGTCAACCTGTGGAATCCTTGCCAGAGGAAGTTGTGAAGACCAAGACTATAACAGGGTTCAGAAAAGAACTAAATAAGTTCATGGAGGATAGGTCCATCAATGGCTATTAGCCAGGATGGGCAGGGATGGTGTCCCTGGCCTCTGTTTGCCAGAAGCTGGGAATGGGCGATAGGGGATGGATCACTTGATTACCTGTTCTGTTTATTCCCTCTGAGGCATCTAGATTGGCCACTCGCAGAAGACAGGATACTGGGCTAGATGGACCTTTTGTCCAACCAAGTATGGTCGTTCTTATTCTTATGTTCTTAATGTGGTGCTTTATTGCTATCGCAATGTGCTTATGCACAGGTGTAGTAGTACAGTAGAACCTCAGCGTTATGAACACCAGAAGTATGAACAGAGCATTTGGAACCAGAAGTACGTAATCAGGTAGCAGCAAAGACACCCCTCACCCCCAAAGGCAAGCACTGTACAGTATTGTGTTAAATGTAAACTACTAAAAAAATAAGGGAAAGTTTAAAAAAAAATTGACAAGGCAAGGAAATTGTTTCTGTGCTTGTTTTGTTTAAATTAAGATGGTTAAAAGCAGCATTTTTCTTCTCCATAGTAAAGTTTCAAAGCTGTATTAAGTCAATGTTCATTTGTAAACTTTTGAAATAACAGCCATAACGTTTTGTTCAGAGTAAGAAACATTGTTGAGTTACAAACAACTTCCATTTGCAAGGTGTTCGTAACTCTGAGGTTCTACTGTACTGATGTTTACTAGTGCTGAGTGTTAGTGGCATGGTGGTATTGTGACTTTATTTACTTTTAAACTGTGGAGGAATTTTCAGTCCTACAAGACGTAAATTATCCTCTCTAGGCTGCACCTGTTGTGCTAGAAATTAAGCCTGAACTTTAGGTATTATTGAGACACATTCCTCTAACTTTTAGAAAAATCATATTTTGTTGAAGTATGTTAATTGGGTATAGTGTATGTATATAAATCAAGTTAATTAGAAATTGCATATTTGTGATTTAGTCCAAAAACTATATTATTGTTCCACTCAGTTCCTGATTTATGTCCCTTATTTATAGGGTTATGGTTTTATTTTGGAAAAGATGAATCATCTATTGATATTTCAGTGGGAGAATTTAGAATATTTGGTAGCCAGGCAGTTTTTTAAAAAATACCTACATTTTATATAGCACTTTTCATCAGTAGTTTTCAATGCACTTCACAAAAGAGGTTATTGTCATTATCTCCATTTTACAGCTGGAGAAACTGAGACCCGGAGAGGTTAAGTGATTTGCCCAAGGTCACCCAGCAGGCAGTGGCAGAGCCAGGAAAGACCCCAGGTCTCCCGAGTCCCAGTCTGGTGCTCTATCCAGTAGGCATTTCCTTCAGTAGCAATAATTAAATATTATACAATTTAATTATTATTTAATGCAAGAATTCTGAAACGTGGTGAAATGACACAAAGCAGTGTATCAGTGGAAGGCTATAATACCTGGGGGTAAATTATAGAGGAAGAACAGATCAGGTCATAAATATGGGGAAGTAACATTGTACTTAAAATATTTTGAAGATTCTAAGAGAAGAGGATCATGCAGTAGAATCTTTAGTTATAAATTTCAAATCATAAGAATAAAAATCTGATAGGGTGTAAGTACCAGTTTCTGAATCAGGATAGTGAGTGCACAATATTGAGGGAGATCAGAAGTACAAAATCTAAAACAGTAACAATATGTGACTTCATCTACTTGCATATAAACTAGTCAAATGTCATGTCAGATAGAGCTCTGCGGGGGACCCTTCTTTAATCCCGCTCCTGCTATTCTGGCAATGGGTCCTTCGGGACCCTAGTCCCAGTGCAGAGCTCTGATGTCAGACATGGTAGATGTGATGCTCCTCAGGGGGACTTAGAGTGAGGCAGTGCACTACCATCTCCCCTTAGTATGAGGAAGCCTTGCCTGTGTTTGCCAGGGGTCAGCTCCCCAACTCCATTGGCTACGGGCAATACAAGCATTCCCCTCTAGGCCTATGCAGGCACTGTTCTCTCTTTACGGGTTAGCAATAGGCACACACCAACCCTTGGACCCTCCGAGCATCTCCTTGGATTGTCGAGCCCCTGATCCACTGGGCACTTGCTGTATTCACAGATCCATTGCTCTGAAAGAAACAGTACAGCCAGTCTTACCAGTTCCACCTGAGGTCACTGCTCCACTTAACCTACTCTGAGGTATATTTATAGTGAAATCAAGTATAAATTTATTTAATAGAGCACAGAGTTTCAAGTAATAGCAAGTAGAAAATTTGGAAATATATGGTTATATAAAATAAAATCATAATACTCATTCTAGAACCTAGGCTTAATTAACTAGATACTCTCATGTCTTGTAGTCCAAAGCAGACTGCAAAGAATTACAAAGGGATCTCATAAAACTGGATGACTGGGCAACAAAATGGCAGATGAAATTCAGTGTTGATAAATGCAAAAGAATGCATTTAACGCATATTGGAAAACATAATCCCAATTATACATACAAAAGTGATGGTCTAAGTTAGTTGTTATCACTCAAGAAGAGATATTGGAGTCATTGTGGATAGTTCTCTGAAGACATCCACTTAATGTGCAGCATCAGAGAGGTAGCCGTGTTAGTCTGAATCTGTAAAAAGCAACAGAGGGTCCTGTGGCACCTTAGAGACTAACAGAAGTATTGGGAGCATAAGCTTTCGTGGGTAAGAACCTCACTTCTTCAGATGCAACTTGCATCTGAAGAAGTGAGGTTCTTACCCACGAAAGCTTATGCTCCCAATACTTCTGTTAGTCTCTAAGGTGCCACAGGACCCTCTGTTGCTTTTTAATGTGCAGCGGCAGTCAAAAAAACTAACCATCTTAGAAATTGTTAGGCAAGGGATAGATAATAAGGCAGTAAATATCATAATGCCACTTCATGGTATGGTTACACATTGAGTACTGCATGCAGTTCTGGTTGCCCCATCTTAAAAATATATTAGAAATGGAAAAGGTACAGAGAAGGGAAACAAAAATGATTATGGGTATGGTGCAGCTTCCATATAGAGGTCTATAAAATCATGACTGGTGTGGAGAAAGTAAATAAGAAGTGTTATTTACTACTTCTCATAACAGAAGAACTAGGGGAAGTATTTTTTTCATACAACACACAGTCAACATGTGGAACTCCTTGCCAGAGGATGTTGTGAAGAACAAGACTATAACAGGGTTCAAAAAACCTAGATAAATTCATAGAGGATAGGTCTATCAATGGCTGTTAGCCAGGATAGGCAAGGATCGTGTCCCTAGCCTCTGTTTGCCAGAAGCTGGGAATGAGTGACGGGGGATGGATCACTTGATCATTACCTGTTCTGATCATTCCCTCTGGGGCACCTGGCATTGGCCACTGTCGGAAGACAGGATACTGGGCTGGATGGACCTTTGGTCTGACTCAGTATGGCTGCTCTTACTCTCGTATGAGAGTGACTAAAAAGACTGGGACTATTGAGCTTGGAAAAAGCTGACTAAAGGGGGTTATGATAGAGGTCTATAAAATCTTGAATGGAGTGGAGAAAGTGAATAGGGAAGTGTTATTTATTCCTTCACATAACACAAGAACCAGGGTCACCCAATGAAATTAATAGGCAGCAGGTTTAAAACGCAAAAGGAAGTACTACTTCACACAACACAGAGTCAACATGTGGAACTTGTTTGCAGGGGATGTTGCGAAGGCCAAAACTATAAGTAGATTTTAAAAAGAATTGGATAAGTTTTTGGAGGATAGGTTCATCAATGGCTATTAGCCAAGATGGTCCAGGTACAAACCCATGCTCTGGATGCCCCATAGCCTCTGACTGCCAGATGGTTGGACTGGACAACAAGGGATTGATCGCTTCACACTAGCCTTTTTCTGTTCATTTCACTGAGCTCTGGCATCGTTCTCCTAGGTTGAACAGAAATATTCTTTAATTGAGTGTAGATACATACTAGAAGAAATCAAAATTTTATAGGTAGAAAAGTTAATTTTGCCTTTTATCAATAGACCATTGTGTGGAGAGATAATATTGATCATATGTGAATGGAGATTGCTGTAGTCTGGTGAATCTGGCACCCATAAATTGAGTGGCTGTATCAAGCATGAAAATCAGTTTCTTCTGCAGCTTTGCCTGAAAGGAAACTTGAGTCACAATGGTGATCTCCACAACTCTTTAAGCTTCAATTCCCTTTGTGATACCATCATCTGTCCCAGATTCCAAATCTGCTTTGTCATAATAAAGTACAAGGTTTTTTACCCTGCATAAATTTGTCTAGCTACAGTGTATTCAGTGGACCAGTCAGTAAGCACTGTAATAAATCTAGCTTTCTATATGAATTGTTGAGATCTTTCTGTCAGTTATTGGGCTAGTTGCACCTCTAACCCCTTCTGCTCTCCCTGAGTGCACCCCCCTTCAGGCCTGCAGGCAATCACCTCTTTTGGGTAGGAATAGTGTGATTCTCCTATTCTCAGACCAGGCATTGGGCTGCAATACTCTGCTACTAACTGGTTACATCGGTAGATCTGACTTCAGAACCTGCAGTTCTGTTCCTCAGGAGCTATAACCGGTGGCATCCAGTGACCAAAAGGCTTTCTTAAAGCAAAGTATTGTTTGTTTAATATTAAAGCATTTCAGAGAAAATAACAGTCTGTAATTATTCCTGTTTTACCTAAGGCTTATCATCCCCCTAGAAACTTGGGGAAGGCCCCAGCTGATTCAGACACTATTGCAGGACATGTCTCTGTGTCCGTATCAGTCTGTTTCCTCAACAAATTGACAACTGCCCCCACTCCCTCTCTAGAGAGACCTTTTACCCATTCAGAGTCCATTACTAGGCTCCCAGGCTTGGAAAAACAATTGTGGCTTTGGCTTTGGCTGGGGCCTAGAAATAGCATCTTCACTAAGCCATTGTCTTGTAATTGTCCCCAAAGGTTTGTTGGGAGACTCTTATTTAGAGCTATTGAGTTGCCTTTCTGTTTGTTTTTCCAACAGCTCCCTATTAAGCTAAACCAATACATTTGTACAGAAAGCCCAATGTAGCTATACAGTGACTATCTTGCTAATCAGGTCACATGCGGTAATTATTACAGATCAGAATTGCTATATAAAATAGCAGCTCCACATTCACCACATCTTTCGATATTTTGCAATTTTCTTTCTAAAAGTCTTATACTTCATGGGTGTAAATATATTTTGAGCCCAAGTTAAGGATGTTTTTTGCAAATTATAGAGTATTTTAAAAATCTGTAAAACTGAAATGATGTTTAGTGAATGTGGTAAATTTTGTTAAATGAGGTGGCAAACTGTTGGATCTCATATTTCATTTTATGAAGAGGTCTGGAAATAGGAACTTCCTATGGACAAAGTAACATGTTTCCTGCTTTCATGCATTTCACAAATTAAACTGCCTAGCTGTGACAGCATTAGCTAATTTGCAACTGCATGGTTGTAACATAGTATTAGAAAGAGGACATTGTCCTTTTGAAATTAAACCAAATTTTGTTGCTGCAGCAAGTAATCGGATTGTATTTTTTTTTTACTTCAAAATGTACTTTGGGCTAGAAAATAATCTGTGACTTACCTTTATGTCAAAAATAACTCTTTGAATTACCTGGCCTGTAGCTGAAAGGCCTTGTCCCAAACTCTCCCCTTTCCAGTCCCCTCTTCTCAGAGTACTAATAGCGTAGTTTGACTTGTATATTTGGGTGGGGAGCACCTCCAGTCAAGTCAATGGGGCTGTGCATGGGGGCAAATTCTGTGCCGGCCCATAGGGGTGCCATTTCAGGTTTTGGGGAGGGGGATCTTTAACCATGATTCCAGGGGCTACTGAGGCAACTGAAAACTTTTTTTTTTTTTTTTTTTTTTTAAGATAACTTAGAAATTATCTGACAGGAGCACTGTATCTAATTCCTATATCAAGAAAGAAAATTAAATAAATATTAGACTCACTTGACTCTAATACTAACATGATCTGACATTGTGGCAAGACACTTAAGGGACACTGGTTAGGTTTAAAATTGCAATGTATATTCTTTTTCAGATACTCTTACTAAAGTCAGAATGGACCATCGTGATCATCTAGTCTGACACATGGACGTTGCAGACCACAGAACCTCACCCACTCACTCATGTGGTAGATCCCTAATCTTTGGCTGAGTTACTAAAGTCCTCAAATCATGGTTTAAAGTTACAGAGAATTCATCATTTACACTAGTTTAAACCTGCAAGTGACCCATGCCCCATGCTGCAGAGGAAGTGAAAAACCACCAGGGTCTCTGCCAATCTGACTTGGGGGAAAATTCCTTCCCGACTACTTATATGGTGATCAGTTAGACTCTGAGAATGTGGGCAAGATCCACCAGTCACTCAGCTCATTCCCAGCATTTCCTGTTTTTTCCTGCCAGACCTGACTCTATTTTTCTTGGGCTTCTCTGCAACAGTGTTTTCCCCAGTCAATTCTTAGTTCTTTACTTCCCATTTTATACTCTTAAATTGCTATGGTTTTGTACTCATTTGTTTAATTTACTAATTGTTAGTAGAGTTTCAGATTTTACATAGATTTTTTTTCCTAGTAAGACATTTCACTCTTAAAATGCTCTTCTGTACTGAAAAAGACAACTGCACGTATTCAAACAAAAGTGATAAGCAAATTGCCTGTGCTGATTTTGCAACCAGTATCACCTTCTGATATACATTGAACTTTCACAAGTCATAAAAGCTGAAATGCTTCAAGTAGGGGATATACTTCTCAGGATTTGCAGATTGAAGTCAAGTGATTTAGGAGCACAAGTCCCATTACATCCTTTTGAAAATCCCACCCATATGTACCTAAATATGAGTTTAGGAAATCTAACTTGAGGCTCCTATTTTTTGCGACTTTTGGCCTATGTATATTTTTAAAACAAGTGACTAACTTTGTTAATGTATTGTTAATGCTGAAGAAATTTTGTTTTGAAGTGACAAATATTTTGTCACCAAGTTTGTAGTACAGATACAATTTTTGTTCCTGATACTGCAAACGCTTATGCACATATTTAACTTTAAGTACATGAATAGTTCCATTGAAGTTAATAGGACTATTCCTGTAGGTAAAGTTACATACCTGCTTAAGCATTTATAGGTTCAAGGCCTTAATTTTCAGTACTTGTGCATGTGACTTTGATTTTTGTTTGTCAATTAGTATCTCAAGGGGCGGATATACCCCATAGAATTTAGAGGGAGATTATCACAAGGAAAAGCTTTTTTTTGTTTGTTTGTTTTTCCCCCTCTTGCTATTATCATAGTAGGTACATCTTATTCAGAAAAGAAACATGATCTGCTAGGGCAAGTTTTCCATTGTATTTATGGAATAACAAACCACTTTAATCTTATTATAGGAGCTTACTCTGTGTGGCACAGAATGCCTTTTGCCATCAATTTCATGTTAACTTCATCACAGTTCTTGTCAAAGTTGAATGGGTGAGATTTCCATTATCAATCAGATGCGAAGAATTTTTTCATTATGTGGCATTTGCTATGCTTAGAACTGCTGTCTAGCTTCTGCTACTGTGAGGCATCTTGATGGCTTAAAAAAGTGTTTTCTTTAGATCACAGGATAATAAATACTAAGGTAATGGGAGTGGAGAATGCTAAAAGGTGAGCTCATTTAGCAAATGAATATTGAGCTTAGGAGAGGGTGAGGAAGCATGTACTTATCATTAAAGTAACACACTATTTTTTGTTTCTTCAGTGTCATTTGGTCAAACTTACCATTCAACAAGATTAAATCTGCTTTGGAGGTCATCAACTCTGGGTGTCATCTCATGCAACAGTATTATTATTTGGATGGTTGGACCATTTTTAGGCCCTACCCTGAGATGGATTTTTCATTAGTACTCAGTGGAGTAAAGCAGGATGGCAGCTACTTCTTCCATGCTGCTGATTACTTTGAAAACTGCATTAAATAAGATCGCAGAAGACATAGGATAGCAAGTACTGGATCCTGGAATAATATCAGACTGGGAAAATTCTTTCCTGTTTTGGCTTTGACATTACAGCATGAACCAATACCATCCAATTTCTTGTAGAAAAGAGCAAAACCCAAAGTGAAACCAATATTTATGCTAAGAGTTGCACTCAAATATGTTACCCTGAAAGGGCCATAAGAGCTGCTGTGTTACTCCTGGAGATCAGCAGTTTATGTACATGGTTGCTAATGGCATGAATACAACCCATTAGAGTAGACATTTATTGTGGAGCTGATCATGAGATCTAATTAAAATCAAAAGATCCAGTGGATCTAGTTTGCTCTCTCAGTTGCACTTTGTCCTGATTGCAGGCCTAGTTGCACACTCTCTCTTCTTTGGTCTCTCTGACTGCACCCTCTCAGGTATCTGGCCTTATGCCTTCAGCTCTCTGAGAGCTGGAATTTCTGTTTTCCCACTCTTGCATTGGCCCCAGTGCACTGTGTATTGACTGTGCCTACTCAGCAGGGCCAACTGGATTTGACACCTGCAATTCTTCCCTTTGAGAGTCTATGACCAGTGTTTAGTATAATGACCAGATAGTAGGGTTACCAACCCTCCAGGATTGGCCTGGAGTGTCCCGGAATTGGCATCGATCTCCCGGCGACTATTGAAAGCAATCCGGGAGGATATTTAAATAGGATATTTAGAGAAAATGACGTTGTTGTCACGGGGGGGAGGAGGGAGAATCTCCTGGAATAGCTTCAATCAGAGTTGGCAACCCTACCAGACAGCCTTGCATCAAAGAATTGTTTAATCTTAACAATAGGAATATAGCATAGTTTTAAAATCCTTTTCTCTCTATCTACATGCATGTCTCTTACCTAAAGCCCTACCATCCTGTGATGGTCTAATTTGAGAGACAGTAGATGATCTTGGGTGTCAGCCTGAACAATTTCCTGACAGCAATTAATCTCCCTCTGGAAAAGAGTGTCTTTTTATTCTGTCTGAGTTCTTTTATTGTTCTCGGTTCCCAGCACTGCCCTGTGTGGCAAAACAGGTTTTGCACCTTGACTGGAGTCATGAGGTAGAATCAGCTCAGGCATTGTCTTTTAACCACTCTAAATTGTTTACTAGGGGATGGCCTAGCTTGAGTCATTTCCTCCTTCCTGCTTGTTTTCCCAAAAGTCCTGTTGATTTAACCTGCTATAGTTATGTAGTAAACATCCCAATAACTGGCCAACATGCAGTGGTCATAAACTATTACAGAACAGCTCGTGTCTGTCACACGCATCACTGCATATCGTATAAAATAATCTGCTGTGCTTGCATGAGCAGTTGATCTAACAGGATGCATATTGTTGTACTTCACATAAAGAGCACAATCAAGCCTTAAAAATACTTGGGCTATTCAGCTACTAGCTTGCACCCAGGTTCTGCTTTCCAAAGTGATTTTAAAATCCTCCTAATCCTGTATTTCTCATTTTCCTTGTTATTGGTTACTGTAGCTGTACATTAATTACTATACCAGAGGTTCTCAGCCGTGTGTGTGTAACTTCCTATTGGTGGGGACTCGGGAGGTCTAGTTAGTTGGTCCAAATTTGGGTGAATGATGGTGCAACACTATGTGCCAGTTCACAGTACTGCTCACGGGGTCACAATGCTACAACAAACATGCAGGTTAGTGTCTGAGGACCTCCTGGAGGAAGTGAGCCTCGGCGGGGTGGCGGTGGGGGTTGCGCAAGGGCAGCGTGAGTATCTTTTCAGCTATTGTGTGGGGGTGGCCTCCGAGGTTAAAAACGTACAAAAATGTTGAGTGGGTATGTGATTGAAAAATAATTGAGAACCTCTATAAACACTTTGAAAATTTCTTCTAACATCATGTTGGCTTCTATGTTATGAAAATAAAATGGGCTGATATTTGAAACACAAATCTAGTATTTTATAAACGTGGGGTCTGAAAAATTGACCATATACTTATGAGCCAAAGCCTATTGGGAAGTTGATGTTTGTTTAAAAGGTACATACAGTATATAAAAACATACATAAAATATATAAAATTATACATATTTTGACTATTCTCACTCTGTACACCATCTAGAAGAGAAGTGGGTGGGGTGAGCTAGAACTAACAGAACTTGTGCCTGTTATTGTCCAGAGCACTTGACTGATGCAGTATCCTGCTCCCCTGTTAGTCTCAAACTTAAAGACAATCTAAAGACAGACTCTTGCATTGTGTACACAATGTGCAGCACAAATGAGTTTGGATCCTTATTGGAGCCTTTAGATGCTATTGAAAATAGATAATCATGAAAATGTTAATAGTACCAAGATTTCTACTAGAGTGTTGCCATGAATTTTGCTAATAAATTTGAACACCCAACCCTTGTGGTTACTGGAGAAAGGTTAATTTTTGTCTCACCCTCACCCCTTTTCCCATTCTGCAGTCACTTGACTAATGCATGGGGCAAGACTTTCCATCACTCTACCCCCACTGCCAGCCCTCTAGATACTCTGAGGCCAGGTCTGCACTAGAAGCACTACGTCAGCTGCGCTGCTGTAGTGTGTCTGGTGAAGATACAATCTGCCGACAGGATCACATCTCCTGCTGAAGTAGCACCAGTGTGGACCTGTGCATAGATTGCTGTAACCTGCATCGCTCGGGGGTGGGGGTGGGGGGGTATTTTTTCACAGCCCTGAGCTATGTAAGTTAGATCGACTTAAGCGGTAGTGTAGACCTGCCCTAAGGAACTGTGTGTGCTTTCCCAAGTGGCTGAAGAATGAAACTGATCTGACTGTGGTCAGATCTACTTCTCACAGAGATCTCAATAGCTAGTGGAAGTTGACAAGACTGAGTTTTTACTCTGCTGCAGCTTGGCAAAGCTGTTTCAGTAGCTGAAGAGATACTCGGGATGTCTGCAGATTTAGGCCAGGTATATACTAGAAGAGGTTTGCCAGAAAACCAAACTGGCAAATCCTCCCAGTGTAGATGCAGTTTATACTGGCAAAAAAGTGCTTTTTCCAGTATGGCTTATATAACTTCCCTGAGTGAAATAATCTATACCAGCAAATATGCAGTGTAGTTGAAGCCACGTCAGTCCGAGGATATTAGAAAGACTGTTTGAGATAGCGACAGATAGAGTCCTGTGGCACCTTATAGACTAACAGATGTATTAGAGCATAAGCTTTCGTGGGTGAATACCCACTTCATCAGATGCATGTGTTGAGATAATATCTTTTATTGGACCAATTTATGTTGGTGAAAGAGACAAGCTTTCAAGCTCTGCATCTTGTTTCTCTCACTATACCAGCAAAAGCAGTTTTTTGCTGCTATAAAAATGTTGCCAGAAATGATACCCCAAGCAACATTACTATATTGCCACAATTCTAATGGATACCAGGCCTTAGAAAGCTGGCATTGCTTCAGTTTATATTCAGTTGGCATTCAGAACGTTACCTTTTGTGATCATAAGGGATAGATATTTGATGGTTTTTAAAATGAAATCTTAAATTCTCCCAAAGTTAATTGGTTTTCCTACTGCCACTTGCCATGGAAAGTTACCTGCTCCTCAGTGGCAAGTAGGTTAGTGGATTTTTCAGGTCTTGTTAATTTGATTTTACTCTAACAATTTCCCCCCTCATGTTAGATGCATCATATGTATTCTTTTCCTTCTAGATGATCATGGGAACAGCAATGGCAGTCATGTAAAAATCTTTTTACCGAAGAAGCTGCTTGAATGTCTACCAAAATGTTCAAGTTTACCAAAAGAGAGGCACCGCTGGAACACTAATGAGGTAGCTAATTTTGTTTCTTTTGATAGCACTTTTCTTGGTGCTTATTGGCTGTTTTCTTGCTCAAGAAGACTCAGGAAATATTGTAGGTGAAATTGTTAATATGGAAACCCATGACCTTTGGTATCTAACAGAAGCTGACTGACTTTCTGAGACACTTCTGTTATTTAATGAGCTTTGAACTGTGCTAGTTTCAAAAAGACAGAATGAGCATGCTGACTAATTTGGTAGGAGTCTGTTCTGTTTGTATATGTTGCAGTGTTTCTCAAAGGCGTAGTTAAACTCAACATGTGTCTGATTTAAATGTTCTTACTGTTGTCAGGACTTAATGAAGATATGGCTTTGGTACTGTACTAAACAGTATTGTTTTAAAAATGTGAAATTACTGTTAAAATGGATAATGATAGACTTCCTAGCAGTAAAGCAATACTTATTCCCCCCTTGCAAAATGGATTTGAGACTTAGCTAGCTTAGCAACTACTGAGAAACCCTTAAGAGCAGAGGATGCAACTAATAAAGTATTTCAGACCTGCAGTCCAGTTCTAAAAAGAAAGCAGGAGGTAATTCTCTGATTGTGCCTGTGTAACTCTTGTTAACCATAACAGGATTTTTGTGGTTGTTGTCAAGACATGAAATGTACTCATTCCATTAATATTCAGTTGTTTAGGGGTACAAATTGAAACTTAAAGTACAGTCTGTTTGTGTGTAAACCATTGCCTATTGAATCTCTTAAGTAGTAAGGGTGCAAGTTATATCTTAGTACCCTCAATATAGTTTTAGATATGAATTGTTTATTCAAATAATACCTGTCATATTTATGGAAAGTTGTTTTATAAGAAATAATTAGTTGTGGGGAAAAAAACCCAAATATTTTAGTGGATACCGTAATTAAAATTTGACTCACTGTAATCAATTATTTGTATCAAATTTCAAAAGGTTTTAACTAAAAATGAAACGACAAAATGTACATGACAGCAGGTGATCACTCAAGCGCAAAAACAAAAATCTTAATTTGTAAAAATCTGTTTAGCAAAGTTGGAAACATGTTATCGCTTTTTGTCTCAAATCTAATTTGATCTTGCAAGTTGTAATTTACAAAATATTGTAATGAGATTAATTAGGTCAGGGTTTTTATTTTTTAATTGCCATCAAAAATTAAAAAATTTCTAGAGCAGTGCTCAGTATCATGCTTACATATGTGTTGTCTCACATGAATTGGGCTGTAATTTGCAACTTAGTCATTAGGTTTTTCTTTTTTAATTGACTTTCTTCTGTGATAGCATTTATATTTGCAACAAAGCATGAATTAGTAGCAATTCCTATGGTTTTAAAAGATGCTGGTTTTAGAGAAATATTTAGGCAAGTACAACTCTTAACATGGCTGGAACAATAGAGCAGTATTTTATCTTGAATGAGCTTGGTGATTTCAGACACTTCTCTGGATTACAAAGCCATTAAAAAGTGTAAACTTTGTTTTTTCGTGTCACGTCATTCATACAAGACTATCACAAAAATCTTCACATAATGCTGTCGTTTGTGCACATAAATTGTAAACTTTAATTATAATATCTCATGCAGATAGCATCTATAGTTATAGGAGTTCTGGGTAAAATTACCCAGTAGTCAAGTTTGAGGGGGAAATGATTGAATATGGGGTGAACTAGAAGGTGTGTGGAATATGATTTGTCTTTCTGGTGCTCAAAAGGTGTAATAGGCTAGGAGAAGAGATTGAGAGTATCGTCTGAATGTGGGGTATGTGTCAGTCATTGTTGGAGCTGTGTTCAAATCTTTTAATAGTACTTGTCGTGGTATAATTGATGCAAGTATGTCTTAAACTATTTGCCAATAAAATTAATTTTAGCTACAATTACTATAAGTGATTATGATAATCTTCTCAGCACTACATTGTCTGTGGAGAATCAGTTTAGCTTAGTCTTTTGGATGTGGACCTTGACACTGTCATCTGTACCTTTGTTACCTCTGAAAAGTTATTACTGTAGACCATCACAAGTGATGTAAGGATGAGATTCACTGGCAGCGGCCAAGAGACTAATTCTGCCCTTGGATTAAGGCTCGTGGTTTCCATTAATTTCAGTGTATATTGTACTGCTTTCAATTTATCTCGTGAATGTATTTAAAGGGTTGACCTTTATGGGTGGTCATAGTGGCCTGGCCTTTGTACCAAGAGAAGAGAATCTTCTGCATAAACTAAGTTTAGCAGCATTAAATTTTCTTCAGCAGAACACAGTCTTAAATATTGGTGTAGATGCACAAAATTATATACTGTGAATAATAAAATCAGTAGGATATGAAAACAGTGAAAGTGGGGATCTTGTCCCTTTCTCCATGACTGTGGTTCTTATTCTGAATTAAGTAAACTTCGACATTATTATATTTCTTGTTTAAGATTAACTGATTCTGTCACCAAACCTTGATTCCATATCATTGTATAAAATTATTGTTATTGAGAGAACATTGTGAATTGACAAGTACTTGACACAACCAAAGATTACTTTAGTCTGTTGTAGATTATCTTCTCCTGACTCTGTAACTGTATTTTTTGTACTCCTGCAAAACTACTTTGGGGATATTTAACTTAATTTTAAAGAGCAAAACACAGTTTCTCAGCTATTTAATATTCAGTACATAGACAGGTTTTTTAAAAACTGGGGTTTTGCAAAAAATGCAATAAGCAGTTAGAGAAGTGGGGCATTTTAAAATGCTTAAAATTTTTTATTGAGATTTGATTTCAGATGATTCAGTTTTAACTAAAATAATGGAAATATATTTGCTTATCAAAATCTCATCTATTTTTAAATCAACTTCATGGTGTTCTTATATTTCATGGTGAAGAAAGTGTTCCTTATAAATTCTAATTTTTTTTACTAGAGATTGTAAAATCATCACTTTAGCCAACCCATTTAATTATGGCTTTACATTTTTGAGATACTGAGACACTGTATATACATTGCTGTTTGGGATGGTAAAAGTGGGATTTCATATGAATTCTCAGTTAAGCCCAACATCATAACTATTTTTTAGAAAATGATTTTGTGAAACTGGATTTGAATAGCATTGTTTTTGACTATTAATATTTGTGAAGTAGAATTTCTGTTCCTCTTGTTTTTACTATACAAAGAGGCAATGTTTTCCCCTTCAAACTGATGTTTTTGTAGATATGCTTGTTCTGGAAAGATAGTCTCTCCACAACTAAACCTGAAGCTATATCCCATTATAAGACCAATTTTTTCATACAATAAAATCCTGAAACTTCACACATTGTGTCATCCTTTGATAACTTTTTTGAGAAGTCTGGAAGAAATCAGAAAAGGAGGGTTAAAGTTGTGATGGTCTGAAATTTTACCTGAAGTTCTGTTTTGGAGTATATTTATTTCCAAAATGGTTGACCTAGAAACTCCTCCTCCTTCCACAGGAACAGCAGTGTTCAGGAGATGCTCCTAGGACTATGGATTAAAATAACTCTGAGCACCAGTTCTCGCACCAGCTCAGGGCAGTTTTCTGTTTGTGAATAACATAAAATGATTCCTGATCTTTCTTCAAGAAGTTTTTCCACAACATTCAAAACACATCATTTGCGTGTCAAGATATCATAGCTCAATTGAGAAACATTTACCATTTAATTTTTCAGTTGGCCCAGAGGACTTTTAAGAATACATTTAAGAATACATTTGAAAGAATAGATTTTTGTTTCCTTGATAGCTAGATAGATGTAGTTATGATACTTAACATCATTTTTCTTCAACATATTCAATTCAGAATTATTTTGCTGTTCTCTTAATGCATTTGTCAGTTTAGAATGGATATGAATTAGTGTAAAACTTAAACTGTGGTTATATTTTGAGCATTTATTTATGTATAGAAAGTGAGAAAGAATTATTGAATTCTTAAAACCAGGTAATCTGGGAGACAATATCCTCAGAGCAGCAAAGAGTCCTGTGGCACCTTATAGACTAACAGACGTATTGGAGCATGAGCTTTTGTGGGTGAATACCCACTACTTCGGATGCATTTTCAGAGTGCACCAAGAGTATTTTGGTAGTCTTCTAATGTTTGAAAAGCATAGAGGCAATAATTGATGGTGTTAAGCAACTTTTGTAGTTGTGTTTTGGCCTCTAAGAAGTTACTAAAAATGGTTGCCTGTTTAAATTGTGAGTTTTTCGGGACAAAGACCATTTTGTTCTGTTTTTAATTTGAGATTCCTAGGGTACTTCCTGACCCTGAAAAATAAGAGTACTCGTGACCACCTACTCCGCATAACCATTTGTTAAAGCCAAAATCCTGTGAATGTTGTGCCAGTCTTTGATTAGTCAGCTTTCAGCTGCTTATTTTTGTAGGTCTTTCTGAATTAGTGTCTTGTGTTTTGTAATATTTCGTTATATGAGTCAAATCACCTGTTGCTACATAATTTGCCAAGAGATTTTTAAATGCTTTTAAGCTACATTTTCTGGTTCACAATAAATATACAGGTATGGAAAATCCATAGAAAAGTTGTTTGGGGAATTGGAAAAAAGAAAGCCCTGATTAATATGCATCAGATTAAACACAGATCTAATGTAGATCTAATGTAGACTTGATATTTGTAATGTCCGTGTTTTTAATAAACAAAAATACATTTAGGCCGACTCTCACTGAACCTTAGCTATAACCACAGTGCTACACATAACTACTTTCAGAGTTAGGTACAGTCAAGATGAGTGGGAGCGACCGAATCTATCCCATTGTAACTATTCCTCTATCCCCCCCCCCCCCCCCATGCAGAGCGCGCGTGGCTAACAGGGCACAGTCGGCCGGATGGTGCCATTTACATGGGGCTCCGACAGCCACAAAGAGCCCCTCCTCCACTTCCCCCTCCTCTCCCCTGCAGCTGAGAGCACTCCCTCCCTGCATTCACAGATCACCAGCCGGCCGTTCACACCGGCAATCTGGAGCTCCTCCCCCTGCTCCTCCTCCCCAGCACGCTGGTCTGAGCGACAGGGTAAGGGGGTCAGGGGGTCGGAGAAGGGGCAGGGAGGTTCTGGAGGGGGCAGTCAAGAGACAGGGAGCGGGGGGGGGGGGGGAGTNGGTCTGGGGGGGCAGTTAGGGTGGGGGTGTCTCAGGAGGGGGCAGATAGGGGACAAGGAACAGGGAGGCTTAGGTAGGGGGTGGGGTTCTGGAGGGCAGTTAAGAGCAGGGGTCCCAGGAGGGGTGGTCAGGGGACAAGGAGTGTGGGGGGATGTTTGGGAGTTCTGGGGGGGGCTGTCAGGGGACAGGGGTGTGGAGAGGGATCGGAGCAGTCAGGGGACAGGGAGCAGAGGGGTTTAGATGGGTCGGGAGTTCTGGGGGGGGCTGTCAGGGGGTGGGGAGTGGCTGGATGGGGCGTGGGAGTCCCAGGTCTCTGTCTGGAGGTGTGGATAAGGGTTGGGGCAGTCAAGGGACAGGTAGGGGGTAGGGTCCTAGGGGGCCAGTTAGGATGGGGGGAGGGTTTCAGGAGGGGGCAGTTAGGGGACAAGAGGCAGGGAGGCTTAGGTAGGGGTGGAGTCCTGGGGGGCAGTTAGGGGCAGGGGTCCCAGGAGGGGTCAGTCAGGGGACAAGGAGCGGGGGGAGGGTTGGGGGTTCTGAGGGGGGTGGGAAGTGGGAGGGGCGGGGCTAGGGCAGGACAGGGGCGGGGCTAGGGCGGGGCTCCTCTCGTCCTCTTTTTTGCTTGCTGAAATATGGTAACCCTACGTATTTTTTACAGTCTTCGATACAACTCAATTATGCCTTTTAACTCAAACTTAATGAAAAGCATGAAGTAATTCAGATTGTTCCTTGTTATGTGTAGTTTGTGGAAACAGCAAGATGGCTAGTGTTCTAAAACCTTTTACATAGTTGTACAACAGCCAGTACTTACAGGGCTGGAGTATTTTGACTACACAAACTAAATCAGCTCTGAACTCTCCTGAGAACAATGAGAATATTTCTTTGACTAGTTGCTTATTGCCTATGCGGGAAAGGCATATCAAATGGCATTTGATAACATCCAAGACATGTTAAGTACAACTTGCATTGTATTCAGTCTAGTCGTTTGGTTTTTAAAGTTTGGTTTATCATGTAGTTAGGACTGTCACACGGTTACAAAAATTAATGACAAGATTAAAAAAAATCATGATAAATTGCCAATTTAATTGCACTAAACAATAATAAAATAGCCTTTAAATATTTTTGGATGTTTTCTACATTTTCAAATATATTGATTTGAATTACAACACAGAATATAAAGTGTACAGTGCTCACTTTATATTTTTGATTACAAATATTTGCACTGTAAAAGATAAACAAAAGGAATAGTATTTTTCAGTTCCCCTCATACAAGTACTGTAGTGCAATCTCTTTGTCATGAAAGCGCAACTTACAAATGTAGAAATTATTTTTTTTACATAACTGCATTAAAAAATAAAACTATGTAAAACTTCAGTGTCAACAAGCCCACACAGTCCTACTTCTTGTTCAGCCAATTGCTAAGGCTAGGTCTACACTACCCCCCTGAATCGGCGGGTAGAAATCGATCTCTCGGGGATCGAATTATCTCGTCTCGTCGGGACGCGACAATCGATCCCCGAATCGACGCTCTTACTCCACCAGCGGAGGTGGGAGTAAGCGCCGTCAACGGGGAGTCGCGGAGGTCGATTTTGCCACTGTCCTCACAGCGGGGTAAGTCGGCTCCGATAGGTCTAATGCGTATCTTAAATCGACCCCCCCTCCCCAACCCCCCCACCCACGGTAGTGAGGACCTGCCCTAAGACAAACAAGTTAGTTTACATTCACAGGAGATAACACTGCCTGTTTCTTATTTAGAATGTCACCTGAAAGTGAGAACAGGCATTTGAATGGTACTGTTGTAGCCAGCTTTGCAAGGTATTTATGTGCCAAATATGCTAAACATTTGTATGCCCCTTCATGCTTCATCAGCATGGGAGCATGTCCTCTGGAATGGTGACTGAAGCATGAAGGGGTATACGAATGTTTAGCATATGAATAATTGACATCAATATATTTGAAAATGTAGAAAAACATCCAAAAATATTTATAATAAATTTAAATGGGTATTCTGTTTAACAATGCAATTAAAACTGCGATTAATCACGATTAATTTTTTTAATTTAGTTAATTTGTTTGAGTTAATTGCTTGAGTTAACTGCATTAATTGACAGCCCTGTGTAAAGTATTCCAAACTCTAACTTCTTATTGAATCAAATAATCTACTGAGGTCCAGTGTAGCATTACGAGGAAGAAGTGGCTTCTAAAATATCAGTACCCAGGGATGCTGTGCCTCTTGGCATGTAGAGTGTCTTCCTGTCTCTTCCTAGCAGAGCTCATTAGGTTGACAGAAGCTGGGGATACCTGCTGTTAATCACAGAAACAGCTCTCTTGAAGCTGTCTTCGTAGTTGAATGCACCACAGAGAGATTTATCTTCTTCAAGCGACATCAGAGCCATAGATTGGCCATGTGTTCAAGAAACAGTGATATTTACAAGTACATATGTGCATCTTTCTTTAAGTAATACCAAAGACACTGTGCTATAAACTCCTGAAGTTAATTTTTTGAATGCCAAACCAATTTGACAGTAGAGAATACTAAATTTCCCCCATAGAAATAGATTCCCTCAATTTCCTAACAAAATCCATCAGTACCTCTCATATTTAACCTTTACCTTCCTGCATGGTAAAGAACCTCAGCTCATGTCCAGTCTTTTCATCCCAGTGTTCAGGTGCTTCATGAATTACCACAACTCTGAAGATGGCCCCTGAAAGCTGTCACTTACCAGTTGAGGTATGTATTGACTGTCCAGTCAGTGTACTCCAGGTCAAATCCTGTTCAGCATCAT